>NC_056749.1:203852451-203869951 GCF_019279795.1 Protopterus annectens
CCACACCCAGACAGGGGCTCTCAACCTCCTCCAGGCAAAAGGCCCAGGGTTGAGCAGACAGATCCCCAGTCCTCTGATGAGGCCTCAGATGACTCTGCCCTTTCAGATTACCAGGATGAGGCCTTTCCGGCCTACGAGGATTCTGATGCAGAGGAATCTATTCCCTCGGCCTCCCCCCCTGAAGAGTTGTCCTTTGGGGAGACCCTTCACTCCATGAGAGAGCATTTTAAATGGCAAGGCCAGGAATTCTCTGATTCCAGGAAGAGGTTAAGGACTTTTTTGCATTTGCCTCAGCATAGACCTTTGGCTATTCCTCCTGTTTTAAATGTTATAGAGGATGTGTACTCCGAGTCTAGTATTTCCCCAGACTCCCTTCCTCCAGCTCCTGTCAAACCTGACAGGTACTACAGGGTCCCGGACACACATCTATTCCTTTACAAGGGCCACTCAGCTGACCCAGAAACTATTTCCCAGGGGCCTAAAGGGGTTGCAACCTCCACTACTAAGAACCCACTTCCTTCTGAAAGGGAATCCAGGGCCTTAGAGAGATGGGGTAAAAAAGTGTACACTTCTTCCACTCTTTCTATGAGAGCATTGAATTGTCAATTCCATATGATACAGTATCAAGAATATCTGTTAGATGAATTGCATAAAAAACTAACCTCACCTGAACCCCTAGATCACAAGGCGCTTCAGGATCTGGTGCATAACTCCCAGCAGGTTAGCAACCATTTTTTACAGTGTGGTTATGATGCATTGGAAGCTTCATGTAGGTCAGCAATGACAGGTGCAGTCATACGTAGACATGCTTGGCTGAAGGAACAAACACTGCCAGATCATGTTAAAGCAAAGCTTCCGGATGCACCCCTGGAAAAACAAAAGTTATTTGGTTCCACGGCTCAGGAGGTCTTAAAGAAATTTGAGGAAAAGGCTAAGTCAGTACAGACAGTCAAAGATTTTCTCCAGGTCCAACCACCAAGATTCAGCAGAAATTGGCCTTCTAAAAATTGTCCTTTCCGGACACAGACAGATTTCAAAGAGGCAAAAATAGGCGTGCCAGAGGTGGAGGGCAAGCTAGAGGCTCCTACAGAGGACGCCAATGGCAGCCTCCTAACCAAAGAGGTAGTGCAGGACCTACACCTGCTGCACAAGGACAAACTCAATGACTTGACTTTGACCCCGCCAACCAGGGCTCAATTGGAAGCACCTTTGGGCGGAAAGCTATCTTTATTCTCAGGAAATTGGCACATTATTACAAGGGATAAATGGATACTGAAAATAATAGACAAAGGATACAGATTCCATTTTCATACATTACCAAAAAGACAAGGCATGCCAAATCTGCCACCGAATCAAAGGACAGAGGCTTTCAAGCAAATTTCCAAACTACTGCAAATGAAAGCAATAGAAAAGGTTCCTCTCATAGAACAAGGCCAAGGATTTTATTCCAGACTGTTTCTTGTCCCAAGAAAAGAAAAACAATGGAGGCCTATTCTGGACTTGTCCGCACTAAATACTTACCTCATTGTGCCAAAATTCAAAATGCTGACCTTACAGCAACTCCTTCCCATGCTGGGCAAGGGGTCCTGGCTGGTAACTCTAGACCTCAAGGAGGCATACTTTTATGTCCCTATCAGACAAAGTTGCAGAAGACACCTCAGATTTCTTGCAGGTTCAGAGCATTATCAATTCTCAGCATTGCCCTTTGGCTTATCTACTGCGCCCAGAGTATTCACGAAATACCTGGCATCAGTAATTGCACATTGCAGACTTCAGGGGATTCAAATGTACCCTTACCTGGACGACTGCCTTATACAAGCGGACAGCCAACAAACATTGGTAAAACACTTGAATTATGCCATTCACCTACTTCAGGCTTTGGGATACACAGTCAACATTCAGAAATCAAGACTTGTCCCATCCCAAAGAATAATTTTTCTGGGTGCAAAACTAGATACAACCACCCAAATGGCTTTTCTCACAGAAGAAAAACAAGAACTACCACCGGATTATTTCAGAAACCTGACAAAACAAACCCAACTGACTGCAAGGAAAATCCTGCAGGCCCTGGGTTTCATGGCATCTTGCATTCTTCTGATTGCACAAGCCAGGCTGCATATGAGGAAACTACAATGGTACCTAAGGAGTCTATGGTCTCAACACAGCCACAGCCTAGAAGCTTTGATCCCCCTCATTCCATGCCTTCAAAAGGAATTTCTGTGGTGGGCTCAAGCAAGCCAGTCAAACATGGGTCCGCCTTTCAGCAAACCAAATATCAGCCAAACCATTACAACGGACGCCTCAGACCATGGATGGGGAGCGCACATGGAGGGCAGATGCATTCAAGGACAATGGACACAAACAGAATTTCGCCTGCACATAAACTAAAAGGAAATGCTGGCAGTGATGCATTCAATCGAGGCCTTCAAGCACTTCCTACATCAAGGCCACCTGCTAATAAAGACAGACAATACCACAGTTATGTGGTACATAAACAAGCAAGGAGGTACCCATTCTTACCCTCTTTGCAGACTGGCAATGAATCTTTGGGAACTTTCCCTAAAACTCAATATAGAGCTGCAATCCCAGTTTGTACCAGGAAAAGACAATGTACTGGCGGACAGCCTAAGCAGAAACATCATGGATCCACACGAATGGATGTTGCACCCAGACATCTTTCTTCAAATAACACAATCATGGGGAAGGCCGGAAATAGACCTTTTTGCCTCCCACCACAACCATCAATTGAAGAAATTCTGCACAAGGATATACCACCCACAAGCATGGAAAGTGGACGCTCTCTCTTTCAGCTGGAAAACTCTTAACAGTATATGCATTTCCACCTCTTCCGTTAATGACCAAGGTCTTACTGAAGATCAGGACAGAACAACCAAAAGTGATTCTGATTGCTCCGGACTGGCCAAGACAACACTGGTACCCACTGTTAAGGAGCTTGTCACGCACGAAACCGTGGCCTCTACCACAATGGCCACTTCTTCTGACACAGCACAATTACAAAACTCTGCACTCCAGCCTAAAAACCTTGCAGCTGACAGCCTGGAAAATACCTTGACTCCTCACCTGGATAAACTATCCAAAAGGGTAAAGGATATCATCAAGGAAGCTCGGCGGACTTCCACAAGAAAGGCATATTCAGCAAAATGGAAAAGATTTCGCACTTGGAACTCCACAAAGGGCCAAGATCTGACAGTAATGAACATTCCACATCTCCTGGAATACTTGGCAGAAATGCTCCATAATGGCCTTTCTTACTCTTCCATAAAAATTCATGCTTCAGCAATTTCAGCAGAGTACAACACTGATCCACCTGTATTTTCTCATCCGCTGCTAAAGCAGTTTCTAAGAGGGATAAAAAACATCAACCCTCCAAGGAAACCACCAGTGCCTACATGGGACCTTAACTTCATGTTGGAAAAATTAACTCTACCTCCCTTTGAACCAGTAGCATCTGCAGAATTACAGTTCCTGTCTTGGAAGACTGCCTTCCTTCTGGCCATAACCTCAGCAAGAAGAGTATCTGAGTTACAGGCCTCATGGCAGTACAACCATTTCTTATTTTTCATCAGGACAGAGTCTCATTGAGAACCAATCCTTCATTCATGCCAAAGGTGGTATCCAGGGTCTCACTGAACCAAGCTATTCACCTGCCTACCTTCTTTCCAAATCCACAAAATAAGGGAGAGAAACTTCTGCATACTCTGGACATTCACAGACAGTTGCGCTACTACTTGGACAGAGCTAAGACTTACAGGAAAACTGAACAGCTCTTTGTAGCATATGCTGCTGGTGTACAAGGAAAAGCAATTTCCAAACGGGCAATTTCAAAATGGATAGGGAATTGCATTCGATTCTGTTACTCTTTTCATGGCAAAACTGTGCCAGCCAACATTAGACCTGATTCCACCAGAGCCACAGCCACCTCCACAGCCTTCTTAAGAGGGGTGGCTACAAAGGACATCTTAGAAGCTGCTACATGGAGCTCCTTGCATACATTTTCCAGGCATTACAACTTACCTTTATATTCCAGATCTAGAGCAGGCTTTGCTACTGCAGTCCTGCAGGGCATTTTAGCTACACCATCCTTTTCTTGGGTCCTACCACCCCCAGTTTGGCTATGGTATTCTACCCATATGTAAGGACTGCAGATGCATCCTTGAAGGACATAGTACAGTTTTGTACCTACCATAAATGTAGATGTCCGATAGGTATGCATCTGCAGTCAGGATTTCCCTCCCTCCTACCCCTCTGTGGTATTCTTTAGGTATTTATCCCTCTTTCTAGCTAGCTGGGGTTATTTATTATGATGTATTTGTTTTATATTACTGTGTATGTTTGGAATTTTTTGCATCTCTCCAAATTTAGCCTTCATTGGAGGGCACCTGGCATCTGGGGCAAGAAAAACTGAGGAAGATGGTGTTGGCTGACGCTTTTATACCCCAGGCGCTCTGACGTCGGGGAAAAGGGCGACATCAGCCGACGCCGGACCCAGACTTTGGTATCCGGCCGACCGAAGGGCTGCCTGAGCCAGGACAACCCATATGCAAGGACTGCAGATGCATACCTATCAGACATCTACATTTATGGTAGGTACAAAACTGTACTTTTCTTGTTTTGTGTGCAAGGGCCCTATGATTTGAAAACAGCCCAAAGTTAATCTTTATCCACCTCTGGCCAGATGCATTTTTTTGGGTGTGGTGTGGGTTTCCATGCTGTTTCATTGAATGTGAGTTTCAACGGCAGAGAAGTTTTAATGCCAAGTTTATTTTCATTGTGAGACAGTATTTTTTTGTTTAGCAGATATCTATTAGTGTTTATGCATTGTGCTATAAAATGTAAAAATAAAATCCAAATAATCATTGTAGAAGTAAAGCAGTATGCACACATTAGTGTTTATGGTAAATGGGGTGAAATAGCCAGGTAATGGGACATTGGAATGGCTGTGGGGAGATTCTGGTACCATATTTTGGTTGTCTGTTATTCAGTTTGCATTTGAAAGTTGATGTCCCACAATTCCATTGGAGTGGGCGGGGTTGTGAAATTGTGTATGCTAATTTTACGTTAATCAGCGTACAGATTTGTACCAATTTTTCATGGGTCTTGTCCAGAGTTTTGATGTTTCCAGGTTGAGAGGTATAATTGGTACCCAAAAATCTAACATTTGGCTAGCAGTACACTGACAGCGTTTTATCTTTTAGCACCATTTAGTGTGTGTGTGTGTGTGTGTGTGTGTGTGTGTGTGTGTGTGTGTGTGTGTGTGTGTATTTTGGTGGCACATAGTTTTTATTTTACATTTGTTGACCGGGCTAGTCTAACTATAGATATATGTCCATTTTCAGTAGAGGCCCGGGGAGAAAAGCTCCAAGACATATGCAAAAATACAATATAAAAAGAAGTACAGTAAAGATACATACAAACTGAAATATAGAAAGTAGTAGCAGTTAGGAAATAAAACAAACTTTACGACAGTATGAGACTGAGTTTGAATAAAACAAACTTTACGACAGTATGAGACTGAGTTTGAATAAAACAATGTACCACAGGAGAAGACCCCAAACATTTCTCACTGTTCTGTAAATCACCCCTAGAACCCTAGGAAAGCCCAAATAATTCTCACTTCCAAGAAATTAACTCCCAGAGTTTCACATAGTATTAGCAGATTTGCAAGATTTTTAACATCATGTCATGCAATCTTTAGGCATATTAGCTGTGAAATATTCTGTAAAATCAGTGGACGTTAAAAAAGAACTCTGGTTTTGTTTTGGCAGAAGCAGATATTGCTCACAGAACAGCTTTTAGTTACTACATTATTTAAGTGCTGCCTGGTTTCCCTTAAAAGGGAATACATGTGCAGTGGGAAACCTGGTTAACAAATTATAGCATGGGTGTTTTGCTTCTGAAGTTTGCTCCACTATTTTTATTTTTACGTTTACTTTTATGTACAATATTATTTTGTCTGATTTTTTAAATGCTTTTTCCATTAAGTGATCACTGTAGAAAATTTACCGCATTTAAGGTGCACAAATTTTTTTTTACTTTGTTTTGTTTCTAACATTTTCACCACTGTGTTGTTTTGTTTGTGTTCTGTATTATTTTGTTTAAATATTTTTTGGTTGTCTTGTGGGCATTAGGATGCTGGTTATAAAAGCTAAAGCTTCTGCACATCCATATGTAGCTCTGTTTGTTTTCTGCTCCTGTGTACATAGAGTGGCAGAATACATTATGTGAACAGGAAGCTCCATTACCTCTTACAAATCTACAGTTACAACAAGTTAAACAGAAGAAATGCAATATCAGTAATGAGACGGGAGTAATCCATTAGTGACTGATTTCCTGAATCTGCTCTCCTAGGTATTTAAAGTATTAAGCAGTAGGACTATACTACAATGACGCACATATATTTGATGAAAGCCCTATAGGTGTTCCAGGCAATATGACATGTATAGTGGCCGACAAATGATGGTATCAGGCCTAATGAAAAGTGTTCTTATACCATCCTTTTCAAGGGCTGATGCACAAATGTATTGTCTGTGAACAGAAAGGATACTGATGAAGTGTTTTACAGAAGTGTGTGAATGCTTTCATTCCTGACCACATTAAACTGCTGGTTAAATTTTCTGCCTGGACAGTAGGCTATGTGGTCTCCTAGTTTGACATGATTCAAGTTGCAAATCACACTAACTGAATTTAAATAATTATCTGGTATGGTGGGTCAATTTGACCAGATTTACAAGCTGTCTTTGTGCAGTATTTTGAAGAGGTGTTGAAGAAATTATTTAAACAGAATAGCGCTCACTTTGTTACGTATAATTAAAAGCTTTATTAAAAGATTCTGGACTGCTTGATACGAGTTATATTGTTCGTTTCATCATTGGAAGTTGCTACACGTTTTATTGCCATAGGGAGCAGCGTATATGGTGTTTGATTCATACTGTCATTATTTAAACAGAGTTGAAAAAATATTTTAAAATCCTTATCCAGAAAAAATTAACTGGGTGTAAAATGCTGGTAGCTCACTGAAGATTACAGAGTGTGGGCAAACTGACAAACAGAAAAGTAGAAAAAAAATCTAAATCTATTGCAAAACAATGGTTGCAGTACATGTTTTGAAGCACGTTGATCAAAAGATGCTCAGTCACATTATGTCAATATTAAGCCACGGTGGTGCAGCTGTGGTGGTGTTGCCTCACAGCAAGAGGTTCTCCCATTCGATTCTCGGCTGGAGCGCTTTCTGTGTGGAGTCTGCATGTCCTCCCCTCAGTCGGGTGGCATTCGAAAGACATGCGTAGAATGGGCCTGCCGTCATTGAAGGTTGGGCATCGAGCTGGCACCTCAGCACCCATAAACAAATCTGCTGCCAATCATTAGCGGACCGGAGTTCCGCTGTGGTGACCCCTAACTGGGAAAAGCCAAAAGAGCAACAACTACATCCAAAGATTAGCTTGTGGTAATCTAAAAGATGAGTGTTGGCGTAATATGATGAATCTCATTGTGTATGGGTTGTGGCATACTGGATTGCCACAAAATGCATTTCTGACAGATTTGAAAAAACTATGGCTTTTCGAAGGTGAGTGCACATGGGCATGACAAGCATAGTTTGCTGCTACAGCTTTAACTACCAGCTGCATAATGCCACTGAGTATTTGATGGGCTTTACAGCGGATTTTTTTTTTTGTTTCACAAGACTTATTCATCTATTTTCTTATGACATTTAAAGCAAGTAAATGTGTAGCTGTAATGTTTCACAGTTTTCAGCGATTATCTTTTAAGAGGTGCAAAAACTCATTTTATCAAAACAGGGCAGTTGTAAACAGTATTAGTACCCAGTACTGAGAAGGACCTATTCTGATAGTAAAAAAAGGTAAAGGACTGATTAGTTTATAATTGACATTTTCCAGATACCCTTTTAAAAAACAAAAATCATTTCCAATTTCAAGTAAAGGAGAGGATTGTTGAGAAGCAGTAGTTTTTACTTCCTTTAATAAAGATGCATAAACAATTTTCATTCTTTGTCAGGTGTCTGTAATTCATCTTGTCACCTTTCCATAAAAGTGTGATCAGTCAATATGACATCTTCCATTTCTTCAGCTGTGCATAAATTTTGTAGAAAATCTCATTCGTTACGTTTCGTGCAGGTTGTCATGATTTACTTTACCTAGTCATGTTCCAGCTGCTTGCATAGTGTTTGCTCACAGTTTAATACCCAGTTCTGTTTTTAGTGCTGACACTGAATCACTAGTACAAAATGTGTGACAGCTTTTTCTGTTTTACACAACTACTGCCATTGCAGTTAATATTAGTAAATCTTTTCAGCAGTGTTAAGACCCAATCCTGTAATCTGACTGTACCCGATAAGAAGAAAAAAAAAATTTCCTTTGGAACCTGAATGGAAAAGGGAGATTTTTATGAGTAGTTAGTGAATAGATACTAATCATAAAATCCATTTAAACTTATTTCTTTAAAACATAACTGTTCACTGAATTGTTGGTATGCAGTACTACATTTCTTCTTCTCTTCTCATGACAGCATGCATAATAGTCAACATATGCAGACAGTTCTTAGTTTGTGTAGGATTGCCACATGCCATTTTTTTTTGGACTATATGGAAATCAAACCGATCATCTGTTAGTCCAGAAAACGCTGTACAATCTCCGATGCTTTCTTTTAAATAGCTAACAGACTATTTGCATTTTTTAAATCTCCAGTTATAATGTGCTTTGATTTAAAAAAAAAAAAAAAAGCATAGTTAACATGATTCAGTTTTGTCAGAAATCAAGAAAAAGGAATGTTACTTCTACTCACTTCATGATGTACACTTGTACATCAGTGGGGAGGAAGTGAATGAATTAAATGGGTGGAGTTAGGCGAGGTGCAAGGGATGTGGCTTTGCTCCGGTTTTGGCCACAACGAAAGGTGGCAACCCAATGTATGTGCCAAATGATAACTTATACAAGACCATACTGCAGTAAATTAAATGATCTGCACAGTTCTGAAGTGGCATTGTCAGGATTAATGCAAAATAAAAACTGTTCATCTTTAACAAACCTTGGGAAAGAAGGTCATCCTATATATATATATATATATATATATATATATATATATATATATATATATATATATATATATAATGGGTGTTTATCATTGGATCACTGTTCTAATAGCATGTAGTGACATGTGGCATAGACTGACAAGGTTCTACATCTGCTCAGTGTCTAAATAAAACCTTTTGGCCACCTTCCACATACACCAAACATTCAAGGGAGCTCATGGGCTTATGTACAGGTGCAAACATTTAGAACGTTCCTGCTATTGAAGATTTTAGTGCGAATCTGTCTTCACCATTTCTTCAGTGATTCAGCAGTATGCTTATTCAGACTTTGAGGACTTTCTGCCCATTTTTGTAAGAAAGTTATTTGTTGCTGCTTATATCTAGGAGAAAAGGACGTCTGTGTAGAAGGCAGTCTTTACAAAGAGTATTTGTTTGTTGTATACACCAAAAACTATGAGAAGTAGGCTGGGATCCCATCTTGAATAAATGGCTTAAGGCTGCACTGAAAACGGCTATGGGCTCCAGTGCCAAAACACCCCCCCACACACTTTTGGCTTCAAAGGAAAGAACAACATAAAGGTGTCTGAAGCAGCATCTTCTCCCTCTCTCCTTGACTCTGAGTCCTCAGACCATCCATTTCTCTTTCCTGATGTCTCTTGTCATACTCTCAAGAACAAGTCTTAAGTGTTGGAAGTGTTGTGTGTCCTCAAGGGCTACAGATCTGCCTAACACCAATAAGGGAGAGCTATGCATGGTGGTATCTCAGGGTCCAAACAGTATACCTCATGAGCTGGTGAGGGAAGAAGTACAGTGCTCCAGTACTGAAGTCCAGATGTCCAGCAAGAATAAATGTTTGCCTTCAGACACTCCAAAAAAGAATATCAAAAACTGAAACATGTCTTTCCTCCTACAACTCCACCTTCAAAGGGGTAAAAGAGGAATGGTATTCATTTGCTAAAACTATTGTAAGACCTTTCATTATTTTGCAGTTTGTCTTCTCTGTTTCTTCCCATCTAAAAATAGAGGTCTCACTCTCCTGATAATGACCCCCAATCTAACATTAGAGAGATTGGTCTAGACTATGTCCCACAAGTGTCTTCTCTAAACTCTTTAGAGTTAGTCTGAAGAAGATATTTCTTCAGATTCTCCAGGAAAAGTTCTCATTTTAGACACTATAGGTAAAATCAAGGTCCTCTTCCAGGAGGAAGAAAAATATTTCTAAGATTCAGAGAAGACAATTACAATATTTTACAGGGAAAAAAATTAAGCCGTTGGTCATCTTTAATGCTGCGTGCTCCACACCTGATAATTAGCCCCTGTATTCCAAAAACCAGACCGGTTTACAAAGTGCTACAGTCCTACAGGTTTCTTTTCTGCAACACAATGGCTGATCCATCTTTGATTTCCTTAACCAAGGATTCCAGATCCAAACATCTTACCACTCGTAATCCTGTGCCTGCTAACAAGGATGGAAGGGTTTTCGACAGGTGTGGGAAGAAAGTTTATACTTTATCTTTGCTTTCAGGACAGTCAGCCTTGCATGACAAAATACCTGAAATATTCTTTGTTGGCATCTGCAAGGCACTTGCATATTTACTCTCTTCAGACTTTAACTTAAAAAAAATGGAACTCACAAATGCTAATGTTTTAATTTCTGTGTAAATTTCTGGAGCTTTTCTCGCTGGGTCTCCTCTGCTCAGATGGACTAACCCGGTCAACAAATGTAAATTAAAATAAATAAAATAAATTAGTCCTCTCTGCTCGGCATGTTCTCTGCTCTAGTACAGTTCACTAAGCATTCTTTAAAGTGTTCATATTTTGCTGCTGATGCAGTTTTTCAGTTATGCAGAGATATGCATGGCTTAGATCTTAAAATCTGCTAGATGGTGTCAAGGCACTCATAATGCTCCACTTGCCAAGGAAGTACTGCTTAGTACTTTTCAGATGAAGTTTTGAAAAGATTTGATGAGATGGAAAAAATGAATACAGTGAGTCAGACAATTTTTTCTGTCTTTCATGCCCAAGTATAAGAAAAAATACCCTTCCACCTTTGGACTGTAGTACAGAAAAACTTTCCAAACAATTCCAACAAAAATCTGGGAAACGGTGCAAGAAACAACGGCAGGAAAACTAAAAAAAAAAAAAAAGTGTGCAGCCCCAAGGATAGTGCAAGAAAAATGCCCATCTTCCTCTTCCAGCCCTTCTGCCCTGGCCATCCTCTAAACCAGGACTCTTAAACTCATGGCTGCTAGGTTTCAAACAGCTCGTAAACCAGGATAACTACGGGTGATGGAAGGTGCTACACTACATTCCTAACTTCAGTGATTACCTATCTATTTGCTTTGAAGACCGTGACAATCAGCTGAGTGCGTTATTCTTCATACAGCTGTTGCGCCCATTTGAGTTTGAAATCCCTGCTTTAAACCTTACTGGCAGTTTTTCTATATTCCCATCTGGAATCAAGTCATAATTAAATCTTTGGTGCTGGACGTTATCCAGAACAGATACAAGTGGCAGTAAAACTCTTTTCCTCCAAACTAAAGAGTTCCCTCACACCCAGAAAAACAAAAGCATCACCTTTTTCCAATCATTTCCCATATATTAACTCAGAGAGTCATAGAATCTGCCTCAAATTTTGAAAAAGGAGTAGGGTTTTACTTAAGAATTCAGCTAGTGTCCAAAAGGGATGGAACTTGGGACCTTTACTTGAGTTCTGTTCCTAAGTCTTAATAAAGTAAGCATTGGTGAGTGGAATACCTAGTCACAAAATATTGTTAAAAAGACCAGAGCTGAAGGTCATGGACAAAACACTGCACGATACTGACTTGATAACACCTGGTAAAGCTGTGAAGATGGGTAAAGGCTGCCAGATAGAATTTTGCAGATAATTCTGTCATTTGTAAATATTAATGTAAGCCACAGGCTTGTTCTCTTAAATGTGAAAAGACTGCATTGGATATCGAACTGCAAAAATGTAACAACAGTGCACTCTGCTCTAACAAAGCTGATAAGTTGATTCTTTAATGTCAAAATTCAGAGCCGAGATGTCTAGAGGGGGAGGTTTCCTGCCTTTTGTTTTGAGGCCAGAGTTAATGGCTAGAATTTGCATGTATAATTTCTTTTATTGCCCAGACTTCCTGACTATCTGCAAGATCAATAGGTCCATTAACCTCTGAGTTCTGTTAGCCTGGGAGCCAGAAATAAATGACTCTTGTGAGTTAGGCAGAGATTAGAACAAGTCAATTAAAGACGCATAGAACAGGTCAGTTAAGGTTAATCATCTGTGAACTGAGGGGGTGAAGCTAGGAGCTAAACCTTCTATTTAAGGGGTAAAATAAAACATTTCAGAGCTTTACCTAACCAGACATGTCCAAGGGTCAGCTTCTTGTGATTTCTTCTGTCCACCTGGGGAATCTGGCCATACTGGGGCAATGCAGTAATTGCGTCATGTGCACAGACAACCCTCTCCTCTTATTGCCCAGCACTACAACCTGCGAGAGATGCACTTATATAGCCAAACTGGAAGCAAAGCTATCTCCAGCCAAGATTGTGCTACACAAGCAAGAGGAGAAGGTTAACACCCACACTATACCTCAAGCAACATATAGCCCTTCAAAACCCTCACCACCAACACCCACACATAGCAAAACTAAACCCACATATACGGAAGCCCTTAACATTAACCTGCTCAAGCAACAAGGACCTCTGAAGCTGAAACCCAAACAATCATCAATCATAACCAAAGTGTCACATAGCTCACATCACCAGTGTGCCACCCAACAACAGCCCCTAAGGCAAGACAATGTATCCAACACTTTAGTCATAGATGACTCTATAGTCAAGCACACTTATCTCTCACTCACCAGGCTGAACAAGGAGAAAATTACAGTCAGCTGCCTGTCGGGTGCCAGGATCTGCCACATAACGCATGCACTCAAGTCACTCCACAATGAGTACAAATACAACTCTGTCATTGTCCATGTTGGAGTGAATGTCTTGAGACATATCTCCCTGGACTACATGAAAAGAGACATGGAAGAGCTCTCGGATCATGTGGCCCAGTCAGGTATGACCCTAGCCCTGAGTAGCATCCTGCCTTTGCCCAGAATGATACCACAGTATAAGGACAAAATGATTGACTTCAACAATTGGCTAAGCTTCTGGTGTCATTCAAAGGGGATCCAGTATCTGTCTGCCTGGGACGATATGATCGACAAACCATGATGCTTTGCCATAGATGTCCTGCACATGTCATCCCTGGGGTTCAGGTTACTGGCTAAGGCTCTTGCCACCTCTATAGTGCCTTTTTTAAGCAAGGCTCAAAGGACAAAACCACCACCGTAAAGGTACAAGTATGCAAAATCTGAAGGTAATACTACTCAATGCTAGAAGTCTAAACCTCAAAATGCACTCTCTCGAGGCACTCCTAAAAATGGAGAACATAAGATATCTGTGCAGTAACTGAGACCTGGTTCAAGGCTCCAGAGAGTACCCCTGCAATACCAGGCTACAACTCTTGCAACACTTTCCGGCCACCAAACCAGGACCGAAACACTAAAGGTGGAGTGTCCTTATTCACCAAGGATATTCACACCTCCAGGCTAGTTACCCAACGCAATACATCCAAAATTCTCTATGTGCAACTAACACTAGGTAAGACTACAGATACCCCCACCATGCCCCAAGATTCTCACTACACCTTTCTAAACATATTGGAAAATATTAAGATACAACCAAACGCCATAATACTGGGTGATTTCAACTACCCTGCCATTAACTGGGAAAACTACTCGTGTACCAACACCATTGCCCAACGGTTCTTGGAATTCATAAATTCCAACTTCCTGGATCCAGCTAATCCATAGTCCCACAAGGGGCTCCAATATCCTGAACCTGGTCATTACCAACATGAGAAATCATTGCTCCACACCAGTGGTCACCCTCTCATTGGGTAGGTTTGACCATAAGCTAATCGCCTTTGACATCCACATCCCACCCCCACCCCCACCCCCCAGTAAGAAAATATCCGTAAAAAACTTCTCCAAGGCCAACTTCATGCTACTCAAGTCAGAAGTGACAAATGTCATGACACCCATGTTGACGGGAACTAAAAGTTTGACTGCCAAGTCCTACACTAAAGCACTGTATGAGCACATCCACTCGTGCATAAATCGTGCCATTCCAAATAGAACCAAGACACTCTCCTTCAAAAAAAAAAAAAAAAGGAAGCCAATCTGGTGGTCCCCTGTTATAAACAAATCATAAACAAACTATACAACAGAAGGAAGAAACTGTTGCAGAAAAGAGGAAAATCCTAGGATGCAAAAAACTCCCTTACCAGCCTCAGTAAGAAGCTGAGATCCCTCATAAAATCCTCCAAAGCTAGTTACGAAAATAAAATTGCCAAAGATTCCAAAGACAACTTCAAGGCATTCTATAACTATATCAAGAATGTAAATGGCAATGCTCAGATCTGCTCTAAGCTACAACAGAATGGCATTAAATATACTGATACCAAGGACAATGGCAGATTGATTCAGTGCCAACTTCACCCCCCCCTCACCCCCTAAAAGGCCCAACTCAATACTGAAAGATTGCCAAATTCCGGTAGTCACGGGCACACAGGTAAAAACCGCACTCTCCAAAGCTAAGAATACAGCATCCATGGGACCAGATGACATCCCGGGCTGTGTACTACATGAACAACAAAATGAACTGGCACCTCACCTAAGTGTCATGTTTAATCATAGGCTCACCTCAGGCTTCGTGCCCACCGAGTGGCATACAACTACAGTTATTCCACTCCGCAAGGGGAAATTCACCTTGGATCTTGGGAACTACCATCCCATCAGTCTGACGAGCCTGATCTGCAAGGCGATGGGACGTATTATCATGGAACTTATAAACAAAGAGATTGGCAACTTTCAAACACTGGACCCCACCCAGTTTGGGTTGTGCAGGGCCGATCATGTCTCCTGAATCTGATTGACTTCTTCGAATCAGTCTCCAGAGTTGTGGATGAGGGTAAGGCGGTCCACACAGCCTATCTGGACCTCGCCAAGGCTTTTGGCGCCATCCCCTACTTCTGGAATCATAGATAAGCTTACTAAGCTGGGCATAAATCCCTATGTCACTCGATGGGTTGCCAATGAGCTTACTGACAGAACCCACACTGGAATACATATATTCAGGTCACTCCACAACAAGTACAAATATGACTCTGTCATTGTCCATATTGATGTGAATGACCTGAGACGTACCTCCCTAGACTACTTGAAGAGAGACCTGGAAAAGCTCTTCGACCTTGTAGCCCAGGCAGGTATGACCATAGCCCTGAGTAGCATTCTGCCATCACCCAGAATGATACTGCAGTACAATGACAAAATGATTGACTTCAACAATTGGCTAAGCTTCTGGTGTCATTCTAAGGGGATCCAGTGTCTGTCTGCTTGGGATGACATGGTTGACAAACCACGATGCTTTGCCACAGATGGCCTGCACCTGTCACCCCTGGGATTCCAGATACTGGCTAAGGCTCTTGCTGCCCCTATAGTGTCTTTATTAGGCAGGGTTCAAGTAACAAATTCACCACCATAACAGGAACAGGTAAGCAAAAACTGAGGGTAATGCTACTCAATGCTAGAAGTCTAAATTTTAAAATGCACTCACTCGAGGCACTCCTTAAAATGGAGAACATCAATATCTGTGCAGTGGCTGAGACCTGGTTCCAGAGAGCACCACTGCATTACCAGGCTATATTTCACCCTTGCACTACCAGGCTATAACTCATGCTACACTTTTCGGCTATGTAACTTGGACTGAAACACCAAAGGCGAGGTGTGTCCATATTCATTAAGGATATCCACACCTCCAGGCTAGTTGCTCAGCATAATGCATCCGAGGTTATCCAAGTGCAACTAACTCTGGGCAAAACTGCAGTCCAAATTGTAGCTTGCTACAGATCCCCTACCATGCCCCAGGATTCCCACTCCTCTTTTCTTGATGTACTGGAAAATATTAGGGTTCAACCAAACAACCTAATAATGGGCGACTTCAACTACCCCACCATTAACTGGGAAAACTACTCGTGTACCAACTCCTTAGCTCAACGCTTTCTGGAATTCATAAACTCCAATGCCCCGGATCAACTTATCCACACCCCCACCAGGGGCAACAATATCCGTGACTTAGTCATTACCAACATGAGTGACAGGTGTTCCACACCTGAAGTCAACTCCTCGTTGGTCCGACTTGACCATAAGCTAATCACCCTTGATATCCACATCCTGCCACCACCACCCATTAATTAAACCACAGTAAAACATTTCTCCAAAGCCAACTTCATGCTTCTTAAGACAGAAGTGGTGAACTTCATGACACCCATGCAGATGGACAATACAGTTACAACTGCTGAATCCTACACAAATGCACTCTATAAGCACTTACACGAGTGCATGGATCGTCCTATCCTCCAGAAAAAGGAAGCCAATCTGGTGGTCCCTTGCCATAAACAAACTGAATAACAGAAGGAAGAAACTGTTGCAAAAGAGAGTAAAATCCCATGAGTGGAGGAGCTCCCTGGTCAGCCTCAGTAAGAAGCTGAGATCCCTTATAAGATCCTCCAAAGCTAGCTACGAAAACAAAATCACCGCTAATTCTAAGGACAACCACAAAGCATTCTATAGCTATGTCAAGAATCTCAATGGCAACACCCAGATCTTCTCTGAGTTACAGCACAACGGCACGAAAATTACAGAACCAACTGATATTGCCAACATCTCGACAGATATGTTCAGTACCAACTTTACCCCTTCTCACCCGCTAAAGGCCCATATCTATACAGGAAGAATGCAGAGTCCCTATAATCACAACTATGCTGGTAAAAGCCGCACTCTCTAAAGCCAAAAACACAGCATCCATGGGAACGGACAACATCCCAGGCTGTGTTTTACACGAACTGGCTCCCCACTTAAGCACCATGTTCAATAATAGCTTTGCATCGGGCTTTGTGCCCACTGAATGGTGCACAGCACCGGTTATTCCCCTCCACAAAGGGGGAGCCACCACTGATCCCGGGAACTGTCAAACTATTAGCCTGACGAGACTGGTCTGCAAGGCCATGGAACGTATCATCATGGAACTCATAAACCAAGACATTGGTAACCTCCAAACTCTGGATCTCACTCAGTTTGGGTTTGTGAAAGGCAGATCATGCCTCCTGAACCTGATCGACTTCTTTGAGGCAGTCACCAAAGCCGTAGATAAGGGTAAGGTGGTTCACACAGCCTATCTTGACCTCGCCAAGGCTTTCGACACCATCCCCCATTCTGGAATTATAGCTAAACTCACTAAACTAGGTATAAATCCCTACTTCACAAGATGGGTTGCCAACTGGCTCACTCACAGAACCCACACTGTAAAAGTTGCAGACTC
>NC_056749.1:203874951-203879951 GCF_019279795.1 Protopterus annectens
ATTACTGTACAGCTAAATTAATTGATGAAGCTCTACCACAAGAACACAGAGTAGTGAGGGAAAGGAAGGGGAGAAATTAAATGCCATCATGGAAGTATCGAATGGCGAAAACTATAAAGCATTTAAGACAGGACGTCATTGTTGGAAGAATCTAAAAGAGGGAACAGATAAAAATATTAAGAAAGATGGATGTGATAAAAGCAATGCGCAGTATTAGAACAGACCCAGGATTTACCATGCACAATCACAAATAAACTAAAACTCTCAGCACAGGTGGAAAAACTTAGAAGATACACAGATAACAGAGCACACTTTAGAGCAGAAATCAGGGATAGTTAACGGAAATAGTACAAAGTAAGCAATTTATTGATGACTCAAAAAGTTTTATAGAGAATTGGGGAAACAAGGTAAAAGGAATTGAAAGACCGCCAAAAAAAGAAGAAATAGATACATTTTGGAGAAATATCTATGAAGATCCTGTGCAATGTAAGAAAGTTGTTAAATGCATAGAGGTAGTAAAAGAAAGAATAAGAAGTTTAAAGGTACAGGATATGAAATGGGATCAAGTAACAGCCAGAGAGATCGAAACAAAGTTAAGAAAAGCCTCTAATTAAAAAAAACTCAGGCCCAGGTACAGTATCTAACTTTTGCTTAAAAGTATGAACATCTTTGCACAGATTTGGCCACGAGTAAGAACTATTTGTATGGGCACCCTGAATAGACACCTGCCTGGCTAACAACAGAGAAAACAATGCTCCTACTTAAGAGTGAACTTGCAAGCTACCGTAAAAATTATAGACAAATAACTTGCTTTCCAACTACGTTTAAACTATGCACGGGAATTGATGCCAATAGAGTTTAGAATCATTTAGAAGAAAACTTAATTATGGCAGTAGAACAAAAGGGCAATCAAAGAAAGTTATATGGAACAAAGGATCATTCGTTAGTCATAGTGCAGTACTGTAAAAAGGGGAGTAATCTTAAGTATGGCATGTGTTGACTACAAAAAAGTATTTGATAGTATCTCACATTCATGGATAAAAGAGTGCTTAAAAATGTATAAGATGGTACCCTACATTGATCGACTACATTACAGTGACCGTGAAACAGTGGCAGACCACTTTGCAATTAAGCCATGATAAAGGGCAAATTATATCCGGGGTTAAAAATTCCAAGGGGAATATTCCAGTGTGACTCTGTCACCGCTGCAATTCTACCTTGCCCTTAACCCATTAAGCTGTCTACTTAATAGCTTAGGCCATGGCTATAATTTGGCTTCTAGAAAACATTAAAGTGGAAAGACTTCTTTTCTCTTTGTCAATATTTTAAAACTGTAAAGCTCATCAGATGAGGAACTGAAAGCACAACTGCAAGTTATCAAAACTTTTTCAGATGATATAAGAATGTCCGTTGGTCTTGAGAAATGTGCAAAAGCAACCTTTAAAGCAGGAATACTGCAGCACCAAGAAAAGCTCAGTTTGGGACAAGAATGTGATATAAAAGAACTTGAGCAAGAGGGAGTACATAAATATTTGGGAATCGATGAAGGATCAACAATAAAACATGAACAAATGTGAAAAAAACTTAGGAACACTTTAGAAGACTTAAATTAGTGCTGACAACAGCATTGACATCTAGGAACAAAATCCAATATATAAACCAATTTGCTCTTCCTGTCCAAACTTACAGTTTTGGAGTGAATAACTGGCCTCAAAACATGTCGGATAGATTAGCTAGGAAAACAAGAACGGTGTTTGTTGCTTACTAAATGATTTATAAAAATCAGTGCATACCAAGTTTATATATTCCCTGATGTTCTTCGTGTTTCACTGTTGCAGTCATCACACTTGGGTTATCCTGCCAGGGGTAGCCCTCAGTCGGCCCGAATACCAGAGGCTTAGTATTTCTGCGTCGGTTGCTGTTGCTCCAGAACTGACATCAGGTCATCAGTGGTATAAAAACAGCCAGCAGACGCCATTATATCAGTCTTTCTTGCCGAGGAGCCCGAGGCAGTTTACACGAGTGCCAGTCGGCCACTACCTGAGTTTTCATTTCCAAAATTGAAGTTGAAGTCTTCTAAAGCTAAATGCCCCGTTGGGGATTCTTTTTTCTTGCTTTAACCGATATCAGAAAAAGTTAACAATTGTCACACCTGTGGAAAGCAAATACCACACCAAGATTTCCATTCTTACTGAGTCTCCTGTTTCGGCCCAGAGCACGATGTTCCTCCCTGTCGGTTTTGTGCTTTGTTCAGTGCCAGAACTATATATCGTTGAGCCCTTATCGTAGCTAAATACTTTCGCTCTCGATCTCCGTATTCCGAAATGGCTTCGGTAAGCCATCCGACTACTGATCTTCGGAAAAAACGTAAGGCTAAAGACAGACAGGTTCAAAACTGCCGACGACGCTTCTGTTAAGCTAGTTGCCAGTTTGCCGGTACTCAGTGAGGCGCTTTTGCAACCCCCTGATGCCCATTTCTGTGGATTTGCAGACCGCTACCGAGTTCCGTTCAGAGTCTGGTATGCTGCAAGACTCTTCTTTGACTACGGAACCTGCAGATGTCTCAACCTTGGATGGGTCCGAAGCTGCTGTGCAGGCACCAGCATCTGAGGAAGCTCTTTGCACTACCAATATTCAACACAAACCGATAACTTCTTTCACGTCTTCAGTCCTTTCTAAGACTGCAGAATTTCTAAGTCTCAGGGTATGAACTACGCGTAAAAAAATGACGACCCAAGCTCAAGCACCTGCTTCCATGCCACACTCTCAAATGCTTAAAATGGCAGAAGACCTTATCATGCTGATTAGGGGAAGCCAGCCTACCCCTTCTAAAAGAAAAATAGACTTGGCCCCAACAGCTTTATCTGATCAAGAATCCGACTCTGAGGTTTCTGATTATGAAGATATGCCCTTATCTGCTTATAAGGATTCAGATGCAGAGGGTTCCATTCCTTCTGCCTCTCCTACAGAGGATTTTTCTTTTAGTGAAACCTTACATACACTGAGGGAGCATTTCCATTGGGAATGCCAGCATTATCCTCAGCCCAAAAAGAGACTCGGGGAATATTTATATTTACCACAGCACAGACCCTTGGCTATTTCCCTTGTTCTGGATGTTGTGGATGATGTTTTTATAGAATCCAGTTTAACTCCTGATACTCTACCTCCTGCTCCCAGGAAACCTGACCGGTATTACAGCATCCCTGACTTGCACAAAGTTCTTTTCAAAAATCCTACTGCTGACCCAGAGGTCATCTCCCAAGGACCTAAAGGAATAAAAGCAACCACAGCTAAGAATCCCACCCCTCAGACAGGGATTCCCGAGCTTTAGACAGATGGAGTAAAAAAGTATACACCTCTGCAACTCTTGCCATTAGAGCATTAAATTGTCAGTTCCACATGCTGAAATACCAGCAACATACTATGGAACTTATTAAACAAAAACTGTCTACCTTTCCAGACTGTGCAGAAAATAAAGAATTACAGGAGCTTATGCATTCTGCAAGCCAAGTTACTAAGCATACTCTACAATGTTGGCTTGACTCCCTAGAAGCATCCTGCAGGGCAGCAGTCACAGGTTCTGTACTTAGAAGGCATGCTTGGCTTAAGGAACAGACCTTGCCAGACCATGTCAAATCAAAATTATTGGATGCACCACTGAATAAAGACAATCTGTTTGGCACCAAGGCAGAAGAGGTTTTAAAATAGATGTAAGAAAAAGCTAAATCTGTGCAGACAGACTTTTTGCAAGTCCAGCCTCTGAGATTCCTTAGGCATTGCCCCTCAAAACACTGGTCCTTTCCAGCACCCTCTAGGCCAGCTCAGACTAGACCTAGGGGAAGCAGACCCCCCCCCAGACAACAGGCCCAGGAAATGCAGAGATCTAAGCAATGGAGTACCTCCACTTCTAAAACAAGGAGTGCTAAGACACCCCCTTATAGAAAGAATTCACGATGACTTTTCAACTCCACCGCTTACCTCTGCCCACCTGCTTGTGCCCCTAGGAGGAAAACTTGCCTCCCATGCAAAAAACTGGGCCTCCATCACCAACAATCGATGGGTCCTCAGCATAGTGTCCCAGGGGTACAAATTTGATTTCCACACACTGCCAGCCCCTAAAGGCTTCCCAGATCTCCCTCCAAACCAGTGGGCAGAGGCACAAAAACAAGTTCATTCCCTGTTCTCCATGAGGGCAAGTCAGCCTGTTTCTGCAGACCAGATAGGCCAAGGTTCCTATTCCAGACTTTCCTGGTACCCAGAAAAGAGAGGGCACCTGGCGCCCAGTCTTAGATCTATCCATTCCTGGTGGTACCAAAATTCAAAATGCTCACTTCCAGCAGCTTCTTCCTATGCTATCCAAAGATGCATGGTTAGCCATTCTAGGCCTAAAAGAAGCCTATCTGCACATCCCACTCAGAGACTCTTGCAGGAAATATCTCAGTTTCAGGGCAGGATCTATGCATTATCACTTCTCTGCACTTCCCTTTGGCTTATCCACAGCTCCCAGAGTTTTCACAAAATGCTTGGCTCCAGCCATTGCTTTTTGCAGACAAAGAAATATTCAAATTTACCCCTACTTGGATGACTGCCTGATTCAGGCAGACAGGAAAAGCTGTTGCAGCACCTGTCATGTCTAGAAGACCTACTGACCTCACTGGAGTACACTATAAATGAAAATAAATCCAAACTAGTCCCCCAGTCAGAAAATTGTATTCCTGGGAGCAAGCCTGGACACAGCATCCCAGATGGCATTCCTTACTCCAGAAAAACAAGCCTGTCTGATAGGCTACTTCTCTCAACTGGCCACCAGAACCAAGTTATCCGCAAGGAAAACCCTGCAGGCTCTAGGGTTCATGGCCTCCTGCATTCTACTAATTCCATATGCCAGACAGCGTATGAGGAACTTCAGTGGTACTTAAAAAGCCTTTGGTGTCAGCATTCTCATTACCTGGAAACTATTGTACCTGTGATACCTTGTCTAAGGAAAAATTTTCTTTAGT
>NC_056749.1:203884951-203922451 GCF_019279795.1 Protopterus annectens
TCCATTCAAAAATTCTATGTACCCGTCCTGTGGAAAAAAGCCTTTATCTCATCCCCTTACGCAAAGGGAGCAACAACACTGACATCTCCAATTTCTGTCCAATAGCCATTCTCTTCCCTGTCTCAAAAATTCTCGAAAAATGTATTCACCTGCAACTCTTACCTTACCTTCTAGACAATCATCTGCTTACCCCAATGCAACATGGATTCAGACCTGGACACAGTACCACTACAGCCTTTCTGTCCTTCCTTGATATCCTCAACCACACTCACGACTCAGGCAGTATTGTATCTACCCTTCTCCTAGACTTATCTAAGGCCTTCGACACCATTTCCCATAACATACTTTTGTCCAAGCTCTTGCATCTTAATCTTTTTCTTCCATCAATTGGTTTTCTCGTTACCTCTCAAATAGACAGCAGACTGTCAATGGAAAAATTGTACCACTTCCTACCTTGACACTGACAGGCATTCTCCAAGGTTCTATCCTGGGTCCTTTACTATTTAACATCTTCAGTAATAACTTTCATCAGTGTATCCCAAATAATAAACTTGTTCAGTACGCAGATGACTCTAGCATTTTCTGCTCTGCCGATTCTCTTCCCAAACTCATGCAAGTAACCCAGGGTGCCTTCACCAGCACTAAGACATAGATGCTAAACAACTGGCTAGCTCTCAGTGCATCTAAAACCAAAATCATGATATTCCCCCAACAAAAAATATCAAGATAGACAAGAGCTCCGTCTCTCTATAGTTAGTCAAAACATGACTCTTATCAAAATGGTTCCCCATACTAAGCTTCTAGGTGTCCTCATCGATGAACAACTAAAGTTTGATATTCAGTTACAAACTAACATCAAGAAAGCCAGCAGAAGCTTTTAATACTTTGACACAATTGTTACTTTATCCCCTAAACTAAGCTTACCCTCTCTACCACTTGCCTCCTTCTCTCTCTCATGTATAGAGCGCCTCTCCTTAGAAATCTACAAGCTACCTTTAAGGCAAAACTGGCATCCTGCTACAGCAAACTCCTTGAATTGGCAGGAACTCCCCAATTATCTGTTTTACATTCAGCTCTCTACTGCCGATGAACTTATTTTCAAGCCCTTCAACTGCCCCTCTCTTTCCTCCATCCTTACTATGCACCTTCCCAACAGATCACTCAGGTCCAGTAATCAGAACCTCCTTGAAGTGTACAAATCCATATGTACTGCTGAGCAACTTCTATCGTCATTTTCCCTAGCATGAAAGTGGAACTCACTTCCACCCCATATCCGAACTATCCAGAACCACTCCACTTTTAAGACTTTGCTGTATTCCTCTCTCTTGTAATTGGAAATGCTCCTGCTCTCACTCCTCCTAATCTTCCATCTACCTGACTCCTACTTCCCTTCAACCTTTGCCTCTCTAAACTTTACCTAACACTAGCCATGCTCTGCTTCCACCTTCCTTTTTCTCTTACAGTAACTTACTCCTGTTATGTCTTGGTAGTGTAGACTATTGCATTCCACATACTACAGAAGGCTTATCTCATGTTTGTGTAGGATGTGGTTTTATGTCTGACTACACAAATCCTTTTGTTACTACTACTACTTCAATATGTTTGTGTTTTTAAATTGTATAATATTTTATTCTCTTTTATTAATTTCTGCATTTGTATTACTGTACATGGAGCTTTTCTCCCTGGGCCTCAATTGAAAAAGTGCTCATCTTGGCCCAATGGACTTTCCTGGTTAATGAGCTGCAAATAAATAAAAATAAATAAATAAGTGGGAATGGAAATTAAAGCAGAAGTAGGTAAAAATCAGGCAGCAAATTAATGTGCCACAAAAACAAAAGAAAGAATATAAGGTGAAGGATCAGATGAGAAGGCAAGAAATGTGGAAAATGCATAAATAAAGTTGCAAGTATAGAAAACCCCTGGAAGAACCCCATGTTGACCAGAATCGAATGCAGGAATGGGTAAGGAGAGACGAATTCAAACCAAAAGATGAAAGGTTAATATTGGTGGCCCAAGATCGTGGACTACATACACGTTGGTTTACAAAGTCCATTGAACATGTGGGAGAGGCAGACAAATATAGGTTTTGTAAAAAAATTGAAAAGTCACACACCTTGTTTCTGGTTATGATATACTAATATCAGATGGACTGTATGTTATAATAGTGAAGTAGCTGAAAAACACTGGAAACATGAGCCACAAAGCATCATTTTACATGGGATTACCCATTACCAACAGTTCAAAAGATAGATGCGAGAAGACCAGATATAGTGGTCCATGAAAAGACCGGATATAGTGGTCCATGAAAAGAAGACAAAAGTAGCATTGATCATTGAAATTACTGCACCCAGTGACTACAGTGTCTTGTGTAAAGAGAGGCACAAAGACATAAAATACCAATATTTGCAGGCAGAAACGAGGGCAATGTGGAAGAAGGACACCCAGACAGTTCTAGTAGTAGTAGGTGCAACAGGTCTTATAAAAAAGAATTTGCAGTCATACTTGGATATGGTACCAGTACATTTAACTCCATACAAATTGCAGTAAGAGTCATTACTAGGCACACTGCGGGTGCTGCAAAGAGCACTTTTGGCTAACATTAAGGATTGAAACAATTCTAATTTCATGAACTTTAATCATACTTTGGCTTAGGATTCAGGTCTATTCCCATAATGATATTAGCAACCCAAAAGACTTGGAAAGATTAAAAATGTAATGAGCCCTGTACAGTGCAGCTTTTCTCCCTAATCATTTCATAAAAGCATAAAATAGTGCAATTGAGCAGACATGGCCAGAGCAACAATTCTTACAAAAAAGTAGTAGCAACTTAGTTGTCAGTGTATTCAGAGAAACCATTTACTTGCAGAAGTTTCACACAGCTGTGGCTTTGAAACTACTAACCAAACAGTGGTACAGGCACATAGGTTCATAGGAGGATGTTCTTCATCTCACATTGCTGCAGTCATAACCTGTGGGTAGTCCGCTGTCCTCGGTCGGCCCGAATACCAAAGTGTTAGGCTGGTGTCGGTCATGGTCGCTTAGATCTGACGTCAGTACGCCGTGGTACTAAAGCGCATGACCGACGCCATATCCTCAGTCTTTCTTGCCGCATGGTCCGAAGCAGAAGCAGCGTTTTGCAAGTGCCGTTCGGCTTCCTGAAATTTTCGTATTCTGAGTTTCAGACGGGAGACCAAGTTGGGCTAAGTACCCCGTTGGGGAATATTTTTGTCTTTTCTTGCCTCAGTTAAATCCGGATGTCAGAAAAAGTGAATAATTGTATTTCTTGTGGGAAACAGATACCTCATAGGGATTACCACTCTCTTTGTATTCCTTGCTTGGGGCCTGAGCACGACGTAGTCGGGTGTCGCTTTTGTGCTAGATTTAATAAGCGCACCATTAAACGCAGGTTAGATTGTGCTAGGCTTGTATTCGGTAAGCGGTGTAATTACAATATGCCGTCGGATCCTCCGACGCCCGCTACCGCTAAGAAGCGTAAGGAAAAATCGTTAAAGTCCAAGCAGGATGAGTCGTCCGTTACGGACGCTGGTTCTTTAGAAACTACGGTGGAATCTGTGGATCCAACCGAGGTTTCAGCTGAGACTCAGGGGGAGCCTTTAGTTTTGCAGGATGTGGCCTCTCAGGAGTCGTGTCAGGCTGAGGGGACCTCTCAGGTTTCTGTAGTCCCTCCTTTGCATAAGGTGGTTAGGCCTTCTACTTCGGTCTATAAGGTTCCTTCCAAGGTCAGGTCTGGTTTGTCTTCCTCTGGCGTCAGCCCTAGTTCTGCAGGTTCTGTACCTAAAAAGCATATGCTGAAAATGGCAGAAGATTTAATTACCTTAATCAGGGGTTCTTTGCCCCCTCCAGATAAGAGGCCTAGGGTAGAGCCAGAGGTGGAAGGATTGGAGCATTCTTCTGATTACTCGGAGTCTTCGGCTGAAGACATTCAGGATTTTCCTCCTTATTCTGATTCAGATGCAGAGGATTCTAGTTCTTCTGCTTCCCCCCCCAGAGGATTTTTCTTTTTCTGAAACCCTGCATTCCATGAGAGAGCATTTTAAGTGGGAAGGTCAGGATTTCTCTGATTCTAGGAAGAGACTTAGGGAATTTTTGTTTTTACCACAGCATAGGCCTTTGGCTATACCACCTGTTTTGGATGTTGTTCAGGATGTTTTCTCTGAAGCTTCCCTTAATCCTGATTCTTTGCCTCCTGCCCCGGTCAAACCAGACAGGTATTACAGAGTGCCTGAGGCTCATAAATATTTGTATAAAAGCCCGAGAGCTGACCCAGAAACTATTAGCCAGGGACCTAAGGGTGTCAGGGCTTCTGTTGTAAAGAATCCAGTTCCTATGGATAAAGATTCTAGAGCTTTGGATATGTGGGGTAAAAAAGTGTATACCTCTTCCACTCTAGCAATGAGGGCTTTGAATTGCCAGTTTCATATGCTGAAGTACCAGAACTTTCTCCTGAGTCAGTTGAAATCTAAGGTAGATGCTTTGGCAGAGGGCATTGAGTGTAAGGAATTGCAGGATTTAGTTCATGCCTCTGATCAGGTGGGTAAACATTCTTTGCAGTGTGGTTTTGATGCTCTTCAGGCCTCTTCCAGGGTGGCTGCCACTGGATCAGTTATTCGTAGGCACGCCTGGCTTAAGGATCAGAATTTGTCAGAGCATGTTAAAGCTCGAATTTTGGATGCTCCCCTTCAGTCTGAAGTTCTGTTTGGTTCTCCTGTGGAGTCAGTTTTGAAGAAAATGGAAGACAAAGCCAAGTCTATGCAAACAGTTAAGGACTTTTTACAGGTGCAGCCCCCTAAGTTTAGCAGAAATTGGCCTACTAAGGGATGGGCTTATCCTTCTTCTGATTTACAGTCTAGGGGCAGATCTAGACGTGGTAGGGGCAGAGCTCATGCTCAAGGTTCTTTCCGGCCTAGGACGTGGAGTTCCCCTGCACAATCTTCAGGTGAGGGTAGGGGTCAGCCTTTTCGTAAACAGACCCAATGACCTGTATCTCCAGCTGCCAGATCCCTCCTGTCTGGCAGCTCCTCTGGGAGGAAAGTTGGCACTTTTCAGAAAAAATTGGCTTTTGGTCACTCAGGACAAATGGGTGTTGGACATTATAGATCGAGGCTACAAATTTTATTTTCACACCTTGCCTCCTTTCAAAGGCATGCCAGATGTTCCTTCTCAGCAAAAGATGGAGGCTCACAAACAGATTGCTTTACTTCTCAAAATGGGGGCTATCCAGAGGGTCCCTCCGTCAGAAGTGGGCCTAGGATTTTATTCTCGCCTGTTTCTTGTACCAAAGAAAGGAAACACTTGGAGGCCAATTCTGGATTTGTCTATTCTCAACACATACCTGGACATTCCAAAATTCAAGATGTTAACTTTGCAGCAGCTTCTGCCTCTGCTAGGCAAAGATCACTGGATGGTAACTCTGGATCTCAAAGAGGCTTAGCTTCACATTCCTATCAGGCCCGGCTGCAGGAGATTCCTGCGTTTTTGGGCTGGGACTTTACATTATCAGTTCTCTGCATTGCCCTTTGGCTTATCTACTGCGCCCAGGGTGTTCACAAAGGTCCTGGCACCGGTGATAGCTTTTTTAAGGTTAAGGGGAATACAAATCTATCCTTATTTGGACGATTGCCTGATTCTGGCTCAAGACAAAGTCGAGTTACTTCACCATCTACAGTATGTTATGACAGTGTTAAGGTGCCTAGGGTATTCTGTGAATGAAACAAAGTCCAGTCTAGTACCCTCTCAGGACATGTGCTTTCTGGGTGTGAGACTGAATACAGCTTCTCAGATGGCATTTTTGACCCCGGATAAACAAAGAAATCTTACCCTTTACTTCCAACAATTGTCTCTACGGTCCAGGCTGACTGCAAGGACAGTCCTTCAAGCCTTGGGGTTCATGGCATCTTGTATTCTGGTGCTTCCCAATGCCAAACTGCATATGAGGAAGCTACAATGGTATCTCAAAAGCGTATGGACTCAACACTGCCACGATTTGGACACTGTCATTCAGATGATACCTTGCATCCAAAGGGAATTTTTGTGGTGGGCTCAGGAATGTCACCTAAACAAGGGACTCTCTGTGACCCGACCAGAGGCGAATCAGATCTTAACGACAGATGCCTCAAACATGGCCTGGGGAGCACACTTCAATGGAAAATGGGTTCAAGACACGTGGCCTGCCAGACTACAACATTTGCATATCAACATGAAGGAGATGTTAGCAGTCCAATTTGCATTGATGGCTTTCAAGGATCTACTTCGCCCAGGACAAGTGTTGATTCAGACAGACAACACAACAGTCATGTGGTACATCAACAAGCAAGGGGGTACCCATTCGTACCCTCTTTGCAGACAAGCTATGATTTTGTGGGAGACTGCTCTCAGTTTGCACCTCACCCTTCAGGCAAGGTTTCTGCCAGGAGCACAGAACTCCTTAGCAGATGTTTTGAGCAGACAGATGGTGGATCCCCACGAGTGGAAATTGGATCCTCATGTCTTTCAACAGTTGACGGTGGCATGGGGGACTCCAGACATAGATCTGTTCGCTTCTCCACTGAATTACCAACTGCCAAAGTTTTGCACAAAGCTGTTTCACCCAAAAGCTTGGAAAGTGGATGCTCTGTCATTCAGTTGGAACAACCTTCACGTTTATGCCTTTCCCCCTCTGCCTCTCCTTCCCAAGGTGCTCCTAAAGGTCAGGCAGGACAAGCCTTGCATGATTATGATAGCTCCAGATTGGCCACGGCAGCACTGGTACCCTCTGCTGAGGATTTTAGTACGGGAGCCTCCTTGGCCTTTGCCATTAATTCCACACCTTTTGTCCCAGGCAAGCAATCATTTCCGCAATGTCAGGATTCAGTCCCTGCATCTGACAGCCTGGCGTATTCTGTTTTAGACCCTGGGGGGTCACAGCTTCCTCAACAAGTTTTGAATGTCATTTTGGAGGCCAGACGGCCTAGTACTAGGAAAGTTTATGCTGATAAATGGAGGAGATTTTTTCTTTGGAGCAAAACAGAGTTTTGATGTTTCAGTGCCTAATTTGAGTGTTTTACTTCAGTATCTTACAGAATTATTAGACAAAGGTTTGTCTTTCTCTTCTGTTAAAGTTCATGCTGCAGCCATTTCTGCTCACTATGACTGTGACCCGCCATTATTCTCTCACCCTTTGTTCAAGCAATTTCTTAGAGGGGCAAAGAACATAAGACCCCCACGTAGAGCTCCTACTCCTTCCTGGGATCTCAATTTTGTGTTGGAAAAGCTCACTTTACCTCCTTTTGAGCCTGCAGCTACTTCAGAGTTGAAGTTTTTGTCTTGGAAGACTGCTTTTTTGTTGGCCATTACGTCTGCTAGAAGGGTATCTGAATTACAGGCTCTAATGGCAGTTGAACCCTTCCTGATATTTCATAAGGATAGGGTCTCACTACGTACTAATCCTACTTTTATGCCTAAAGTTGTTTCTAATGTGGCCTTAAACCAATCTATTCATCTGCCTACATTTTATGCTGATCCCCAAAATAAGGGGGAGAAAATTTTGCATTCTTTGGACATTCACAGGCAGTTACGTTATTTGAGCAGAACTAAAGGGTTCAGGCAGTCCCAACAGTTATTCATTTCTTTTGCCTTGGGATCTCAAGGAAAACCTGTTTCAAAACAAACTATTTCTAAGTGGATTGGGCATTGCATTGCTTTCTGTTATTCTCATCATGGTAAGGAGGTTCCGGCTGGAATCAGACCTCATTCCACTAGGGCTACTGCCAGTTCTACTGCTTTTTTAAGGGGAGTAGCTACTAAGGACATTTTGGAGGCAGCTACCTGGATTTCAGTGCACACTTTTTCTAAACATTACCATCTTCCTCTTTATTCCAAATCTAGGGCTAGGTTTGCCACTGCAGTTTTACAGGGTATGTTAGCAGCTCCTAATGCTATCTGATTTTACCAACCTCCCTTTACCTTTGCTTTGGGATTCTACCCACAGGTTATGACTGCAGCAATGTGAGATGAAGAACATAGTACAGTTTTGTACCTACCATAAATGTAGATGTTCGAAGATCCACATTGCTGCAGTCTAACTTACCCTCCCTCCTTCCCCTCTGTAGTTTGGGGTGGTTGTGTGGTTTTTGGTGTATCTATTGTTGCTATTTTGGTGATTAGGTATTTTTCTAAGGCCTTGTGACATCTGGGGCAAGAAAGACTGAGGATATGGCGTCGGTCATGCGCTTTAGTACCACGGCGTACTGACGTCAGATCTAAGCGACCATGACCGACGCCAGCCTAACACTTTGGTATTCGGGCCGACCGAGGACAGCGGACTACCCACAGGTTATGACTGCAGCAATGTGGATCTTCGAACATCTACATTTATGGTAGGTACAAAACTGTACTTTACTAGCCAACGGCCCTAGAGCCCTTACAAGCCTAGCCATTTTAATCCAGAGTTGCCTCAGTTGTCATTGGTTAGATGACATAATTTGCAGAGCGAGTCTATGATAAACATCCGACTTCCCCTGTCCATGAGGGACATGGGTGCCACATAAGTCACCAGTCTTAAACTTACCCAGCTTAAGATATCCATTGTTAGAACCAGGGACAGGAACACTAAGTTTCCCTTCAGATTCTAGTCAATACCATTCACAAAAGAATGGATACATGGCAAAAGTTTGGGTTCGGCATCACTGGTCTGCAAGTTCTGTGTATACCAGGCACAGATATCCAACAAGTTCACAACAGTAGGGGGCTGATACTACTGTTAAAGAACTTGTACTTTCCTGCAGCATTTTCTGAAAATGTTTCACTACTTCCTTAACTGGCAATTTGTAAGACCACCACTCTTATTACTGTATTGTTTAAAGTGTTTTTTGTCTCCGTACCACCTTTGTTTTCCACCTGGTTTTCCTGTTTGAAAGCAGATTCTTCTAAAACAGTGTTGTGGAAATACACTTCTCTTTGGCATTCACAGTCCTACTGAAGCTCTGAGAAGGTCAGATAACAAAATAAACTCTTCTTGCAACACTCACAAACCAAAAAAACTTCTTCATTAGCAGATGAAGTTTTAAAAGCTTAATATGAAAGGAGAAAGATTATCTATGACATCATATTGTGGGCATTGCTGCATGTTTTTAACAGGGTGGAAAACTTGCTACCATTTTGTCTGTCTGGGGGAGAGATTTTTAAAAGAAAACTACATGGTCTTGGTAGCCGTTGTGATATCAGCTGTTTTTAGAAACTCACTTCTGCAGAATACTGGATTTATTTGCGAAATGCTTAAGCTTTACAGTATGCTAATAGCATGTGCTAGGTACCAGAAACAGTCGTAATGACAGAATTTATATGCTCCATTACTACTGTTTACTAGCTCCATTGAGTAATGGAGATGGAGTGGAAAAATAAGGTAGTTTGTATAGTAGGGAATTGTTCTCTTTTGTTGTAGATTCGGTAAATAGAAGTCAGCTACCTTCTTGTATGACAAATTCTTATTTGAACACCACATACCTACTGTCCTTAAAAAAGGCTCTGCCTTGTCCAATTGATTACTGAGGGAATATCCTCTCAGTCAGAAGAGGTTATCATTCCCCTGTACTCATCCCTCATCAAGCCCATACTCTAATACAGTGTGCCTGTATGTGCCGAAACACCTGACCCAACATGAAGTACATTTAGCAGTTCTTCATTAAAAAAATCTCTAATATGAGCTCCCTAAGTTACCCAGAGGGCTAAAAGCCCTCTTTTGTTGATTCATTTGGGCAGTCTGTGTATAGATAACAAAGCTGAAAATGACCAACTCGTGCTTGGTATACTTCATGTCTGCAACACTGGTATTAATACACATAGAAGATCGAAGTGCCTAAGTCTATATTGCACTATGAGCAAGACTTAGCCTGTCTGGTATCTCCAGCTCTGCAAAAAAAACCTTCCAGTTTCTATAAAACACAACAGATCTCTTACCATTTTAAAATATAATTTAGATGAATTGTTTACCTTAGGCCTAGCTCCCCCATCCCATGTGGACAGGGGGAGTAAATATATAGGTGTACTAGTGGGATGGCAGCGGCTAGGATTCAAAAGGCCTGGCTGCTGGTCTCTTGCTCAGTAGCAACCTGTAAACGTAGGATTTGCCTTTCATATTTCAGACTCTGCAGTCTTAACTTTGTTTTGCCTGTGTGGCCTTTACTTGTATTAGGGTTAAAAAAGATAAAGAAGAAAAAAAAGAGATGAGAGAAAAAGTGTCTTTTGGTCCCTGTGTTGGTTAAACTGATGGTGATGGTTCATATTATCAGTGCAGATGGGTGCTGAAGTAATACTTGACTGTATTTAATCACCTGATGGTTGAGCTTCTGCCTTTTGACCTTGTCATTGTGTCCCCATATAGTTGTCTCCATCAACCTGAGAATTTTGGCTTGGTGTTGAGATGAGACAAGTTTAGAGACCCAGCTGTGAAGTCTTATGGTTTGACTGAATGTTGTTTTCCAGCTGGACCATATGAGCTTGACTTCCCTTACAACATTTTCAACATATCATTATCTACACAGTTGTGGTCTCCAGAATGTCGTCATACAACTATGGTGCCTCTCTTTGGTGTGATCTTGTTTTTTTTTTTTTTTTTTTTTTTTTTGGGGGGGGGGGGGCATGAGTGCGGCAACAATTTCCTCCTTTATACGTTGTGGTGACATACCATGCATGCATTTACCATTTCCTAATCTATCTGCTACACTCTCCATTGTTTTAACAGTGTTATGACTGAACACTTCATCTTCTGTTGGGAGAGTGATGTAAGCTTTCAACTTTGGCTCACACTCTAAGTAGTCTGGGTACGTTCTTGAACCAGGGTTATTGGTAGTTGATGATGTTCTTCATTCCACATTGCTGCAGTCCTAACTATTGGGTAGTCCGCTGTCCAGTCGGCCCGAATACCAAAGTATATGGCTGACGTCGGTCAGGGCGCATTAGACTGACATCAGAACGTCAGGGTACTAATGCGCATGACCGACGTCATATCCTCAGTCTTTTTTGCCGCATGGTCCGATGCAGAAGCAATTTTGCGAGTGCAGGTTGGCGTTCTGAAAGTTTCTGAAGTCAGAGTTTCAGACCGAATCAAAGTTGGCGAAGTACCCCGTTGGAATATTTTGTTTTTTCCTTGCCTCAGTATTTAACCGGATGTCAGAAAAAGTGAATAACTGTATTTCTTGTGGGAAACAGATACCTCATAGGGATTACCATACTTTGTGTATACCTTGTTTAGGGCCTGAGCACGACGTTGTTGGATGCCGCTCTTGTGCTAGATTTAACAAACTCACTATTAAGAGAAGGTTAGACTGTGCCAGGTTAGTTTTTGGGAAGCGTTGTAATTATAAAATGCCGTCGGAGGCTCCGACGCCCGCCAAAAGCGCCAAGGACAAAGCAGCAAAGCCTAGAGTGGAAGAACCGACAGTCCCAGACGTCGGATCTTTAGAAGGCTCAGTGGAGCCGGAGGTTTTGCCAGGTGTTTCTTTGGAGTCTCAGGGAGAGACTTTACTGTTACAGGATGTATCCTCGCAGGAAGTAGGCCAGGCTGAGGGGGCTTCTCAGGTGGCTGTTCTTCCCTCTCTTCCTAAGGTGGTTAGAGCCTCCCCTTCTGTTTCCAAGGCTTCTTTGAGAGGCAGGCCAAGTTTAACTTCAGTGGGGGTTTCTCCTAGTGCTTCAGGGTCTTTGCCTAAGAAACATATGCTTAAAATGGCAGAGGATTTGATTACTATGATTAGAGGTTCTATGCCCCCCCCTGATAAGAGGCCTAGGGTGGAACCTGAGTTTGAGAGTTTTGAGCAATGTTCGGAAGCTTCTGAGTCTTCGGCTGAAGACTTGCAGGAGTATCCTCCTTATTCTGATTCTGATGTGGATGATTCTACTCCTTCAGCTTCTCCTCCTGAGGATTTTTCATTTTCAGAGACTCTGCATTCCATGAGGGAGCATTTTAAATGGGAAGGTCAAGATTTCTCTGATTCCAGGAAGAGGCTTAGGGAATTCTTGTTTTACCCCAGCATAGGCCTTTAGCTATACCTCCTGTTCTGAATGTGGTGGAAGATGTTTTTGCAGAGGCTTCCCTCAATCCTGATTCTTTGCCTCCTGCCCCAGTTAAACCGGATAGGTACTATAGGGTGCCTGAAGCTCATAAGTATCTTTTAAGAGTCCTAGGGCAGACCCGAAACTGTCTCTCAGGGGCCTAAAGGTGTGAAGGCCTCTGTTGTTAAAAATCCTGTTCCTCCTGATAAAGAGGCAAGGGCTTTGGATAGATGGGGAAAGAAAGTGTATACTTCTTCCACTTTAGCCATGAGGGCGTTGAATTGTCAGTTTCACATGTTAAAATATCAGAATTATCTCCTTTCACAATTGAAATCTAAGGTGGATGCTCTGGCAGAAGGTATTGAGTGTAAAGAGTTGCAGGATTTAGTTCATGTGTCTGAACAGGTGGGTAAACATTCCTTGCAATGTGGTTTTGATGCTGTGCAGGCCTCCTCGAGGGTGGCTGCCACTGGTTCTGTTCTTCGTAGGCATGCCTGGTTGAGAGATCAGAATTTAGCTGAGCATGTTAAAACAAGGATTTTGGATGCTCCTTTGCAGTCTGATGTGTTGTTTGGTTCTCCTGTGGAAGCAGTCTTAAAGAAAATGGAGGACAAGGCTAAGTCTATGCAAACTGTTAAGGATTTTTTGCAGGTGCAGCCTCCGAAGTTTAGTAGAAATTGGCCTACTAAGGGATGGACTTATCCTGCTTATGATTCCCAGTCTAGGGGTAGGTCTAGACGTGGTAGGGGCAGAGCTCAAGGTTCTTTTAGGCCTAGGACAGGGAGTTCCCCTGCTCAGACTTCTGGTGAGGGCAGGGGTCAGTCCTTTCGTAAGCAGACCCAATGACCTGCCTTTTCAGCTGCTAGTACATTCTCGCCTGGCAGCACCTTTGGGAGGAAGGCTGTCTCTTTTCAAAGAAAATTGGGATTTAATTACCCAAGACAGATGGGTTCTGGATATCATTCACCACGGTTACAGGTTTTATTTCCATACCATGCCTCCTTTCAAAGGCATGCCAGACATTCCTCCTCTACAAAGACAAGAGGCTCACAAGCAAATTTCTCTGTTGCTCCACATAGGGGCCATTCAGCCAGTTCCTGTGCCAGAAAGGGGCCTAGGATTTTATTCTCGCCTGTTCCTAGTACCGAAGAAGGGGAACACGTGGAGGCCAATTTTGGATTTATCTATCCTCAACACTTATCTGGACATTCCCAAGTTCAAAATGTTGACGTTACAACAGCTTTTACCTCTGGTGGGCAAGGATCACTGGATGGTAACTTTAGATCTCAAGGAAGCTTACCTTCATGTGCCTATAAGACTAAGTTGCAGGAAGTATCTGCGTTTTTGAGCTGGAAATTCTCATTATCAGTTCTCTGCATTGCCCTTTGGCTTATCCACTGTGCCCAGAGTATTCACAAAGGTTCTGGCTCCAGTGATAGCTTACTTCAGGCTAAAAGGAATTCAAATCTATCCTTACTTGGACGACTGCCTGATTCTAGCTCAAGAAAAGGAAGACCTTCTACAGCATTTGGATTATGTCATAGCAGTGCTAAGATGCCTAGGGTATTCTGTGAACGAAATAAAGTCCAGTCTAGTACCCTCTCAAGACATGTGCTTTCTGGGTGTGAGACTGAATACAGCAGCCCAGATGGCCTTTTTAACCCCGGACAAACAAAAGAATCTTTCCAGTTACTTCCATCAACTATCTCTTCAGTCCGGGCTGACTGCAAGGACAGTCCTTCAAGCCTTAGGGTTCATGGCATCTTGTATTCTGGTGCTTCCCAATGCCAAACTGCATATGAGGAAGCTGCAATGGTATCTCAAAATGTATGGACACAGCACTGCCAGGATTTGGACACTGTCATTCAAATAATACCTTGCATTCAAAAGGAATTTTGTGGTGGGCTCAGGAATGTCACCTAAACAAGGGACTCTCTGTGACCCGGCCAGAGGCGAGTCAGATTCTAACGACAGATGCCTCAGACATTGCTTGGGGAGCTCATCTAAATGGAAAGTGGATACAAGACAAGTGGCCTGCCAGACTACAGCATCTACATATCAACATGAAAGAGATGTTAGCAGTCCAGTTTGCATTAATGGCTTTCAAGGAGTTACTTCTTCCAGGGCAGGTGTTGATTCTAACAGACAACACAACTGTCATGTGGTACATCAACAAACAAGGAGGAACACATTCTTACCCATTGTGCAGGCAAGCAATGATTTTATGGGAGACTGCGCTCAGCTTGCAACTAACTCTTCAGGCAAGGTTTCTGCCGGGAGCACAGAACTCCTTAGCAGATGTGTTAAGCAGACAAATCATGGATCCCCACGAGTGGAAACTGGATCTTCATGTATTTCAAAAATTGACAGTGTCATGGGGAACTCCAGACATAGATCTGTTCGCTTCTCCACTAAACCACCAGCTGCCAAAGTTTTGCACAAAGAGGTTTCATCACACAGCTTGGAAAGTGGATGCTCTTTCTTTCAGTTGGAAAAATCTTCATGTGTATGCTTTTCCACCTCTGCCTCTTCTCCCAAAGGTGCTTCTAAAGGTCAGACAAGACAAGCCAAGGATGATTTTAATAGCTCCAGATTGGCCTCGGCAGCACTGGTACCCATTACTGAGGAGTCTGGTAAGGAAGCCTCCATGGCCTTTACCCTTGATTCCACACCTGTTGTCTCAGAGGGACGGTCACCTGCTCAATGTCAAGCTTCAATCTCTTCATCTAACAGCCTGGCATATTCTGTTTTGAAAGACAGCAGGTCTCAACTTCCTCAACAAGTTTTAAATGTGATTATGGAAGCCAGAAGACCTAGTACAAGGAAAGTGTACGCAGAAAAATGGAAGAGATTTTTATTTTGGAGTGCAGCAAACAATTTGGAGATTTCTGAGCCTAATTTGAGTGTGGCTCTTCAATATCTTTACTGAGTTATTGGACAAAGGTTTGTCTTTCTCTTCCATTAAGATTCATGCTGCAGCAATTTCAGCTCACTATGATTGTGACCCACCATTGTTTTCGCATCCTTTGTTCAAGCAATTTCTTAGAGGGGCAAAGAATATAAGACCCCCACGTAGAGCTCCTACTCCTGCTTGGGATCTCAATTTTGTGTTTGAGAAACTTACTCTACAACCTTTTGAGCCTGCGGCTACTGCTGAATTGAAATATTTGTCATGGAAGACTGCTTTTTTGTTGGCCATTACTTCTGCAAGAAGGGTTTCTGAGTTGCAGGCCCTTATGGCGGTAGAGCCTTTTTTGATTTTTCATAAGGATAGGGTATCTTTACGTACTAATCCTTCCTTTATGCCTAAGGTGGTTTCTAGTGTGGCTTTAAACCAAACTATTCATTTGCCTACTTTTATGCAGATCCCCAAAATAAAGGGAAAAGATTTTGCACACTTTAGATGTACACAGGCAATTGCGTTATTATTTGAGCAGGACTAAGGATTTTAGGCAGTCTCAGCAGTTGTTTGTTTCTTTTGCTTTGGGTTCAGGGCAAGCCTGTGTCAAAACAAACTATTTCTAGGTGGATTGGGTTTTGCATTGCATTTTGTTATTCCCATCATGGCAAGGAGATTCCAGCTGGAATTAGGCCTCATTCCACTAGGGCTACTGCCACTTCTACAGCATTTCTAAGGGGTGGCCACTAAGGATATTTTGGAGGCAGCTACTTGGAGTTCAGTGCATACTTTCTCTAAGCATTATCACCTTCCTCTCTACTCTAAGTCTAGGGCTGGTTTTGCCACAGCTATTTTGCAAGGCATGTTGTCAGTTCCTGCTTCCTTATGATTTGCCAGCCTCCCTTACCTCTGCTTTGGGATTCTACCCAATAGTTAGGACTGCAGCAATGTGGAATGAAGAACATAGTACAGTTTTGTACCTACCATAAATGTAGATGTTCGAGGATCCACATTGCTGCAGTCCAATTTACCCTCCCTCCTTCCCTCTGTGTTTAAGGGTGGTTGTGTAGGTGAGGTTATATTCTGGTAATTTTGTATATATTGTACATATTTTTGGTGCAGGTATGTTTGGAATTTTTGGTTTCGGCCTTAGCTTTTCAGGGTCTTCTGACATCTGGGGCAAGAAAAGACTGAGGATATGACGTCGGTCATGCGCATTAGTACCCTGACGTTCTGACGTCAGTCTAATGCGCCCTGACCGACGTCAGCCATATACTTTGGTATTCGGGCCGACTGGACAGCGGACTACCCAATAGTTAGGACTGCAGCAATGTGGATCCTCGAACATCTACATTTATGGTAGGTACAAAACTGTACTTTTCTGCTAATCATGAAGGTTGCTGCTATCTGGTCCGAAGAGTTCATTTGATCAATGCACTTGGGCCTCGTACTTCTTGCCAGAAAGAAACATCACCCCCTGTTCATATTCCAGAACTTAAGTCACCTATTTGTTACTGAGTGGTGATCTTTCTTTCCTCTTGCCATCTTTAAATTTTCTGTATTAACTTAGAGTGAGAAAAGTAGCAAAAGGTATGCTTTACATCCTTCTCTCAAAACATTTGGTTTATGCCTTTTTTTAACCAATTAAGCTTACTAGGGGTAAGTGTTATTTACATGAGTGACCCAGGAGTATTGAATGAATGATTTGCTCAGTCATGCATTATAGATATGGATATAGAGGGAATCAAAACCTTGACTCACTACTTGCTCATTGCCTTAATCCTCTAGGTATAACATTTATATTACGTGCCCAGCTCTGCAGCTTAGAGAGATTTAACTCTTGATAGCGTAGATCTACCTGAATCATGACACTGGTCAGAGTGCCTGACACTAGCTCACCCACGTCATGGGGATAGATGCAGTCTGATCCACGACTCTATCGATCCCAAACAGAAGCAAGGAATGTTGTTGCTACAAAGGGTCACAGCATGCACTTTTTCATGCCAAGCAGTGTTTCTGCAGTGTTTCCGAGCATATTAAGAAGACCATCAGACCTGCGCACACATCAAGACCAAGTGGGATGGAGGGTTAGAACTTTAAATAATCACCACTTCTTTTCTGTATGGAGAACATCTCCTCCACTGGTGTGCTTAAACAATGATCACTATTATAGTAGATATTGTAAGGTAAAGCTCTACTGAAGAGCAGGACAGTTGACCAGATCACGGTAGGTTGATTGTTGGCAAGCATGGAGGGAAATATGATTAAGAAAGAAAGAAATATGGTCTTTGGTACACATTAATTAGAGAGGTATTTGAGGATAATTCCCAGCTGCAGTTTGTTTTGTTTTCACTGGTGGTACAACTTTTCTGTAATTCCTTCTTGGAAGTCTAATATTCTTGTCATACTGTTGGCTAAGTGTGAAAGCAACACATTTTTATTTCCCTAACAGCATCTAAGTGTTCCACTACATAGATATTTTTACCCAATATTTACGAAGGCAATTTTTCTTTGGTACTGGACCATTATTTTACCTGTCAGTTCCAATACCTGCTTTGATGGCGGTACCCATAAGCAGTTTAAGAAAGATATTCTGAGCTTTAATTTCTAAAGCGAAGATCTGAAGATAACTTAGCTATATAAATTAATGTGCACAGACATGTATTGAAGTAAGCGGGAGAACATCACATAGCCACTTATGTGACTTTTGAATGGGAACCACACCAGGTTTCATCTACTGAGATGCTGTGGGCCAAACAAATAAGTGGTAAAGGTCCTGGGAGAAAAGAAGTGAAAAAAGTGCAGTGAATCTCCTTTCTGTTTCAAAACATGTTTCCTGTGCCTTTCAGTTATCTGGCAGCATGATGTTTGTTAGGACCCCAAGGTCTTAATCCCTCTTAAGTGGTCATATACAGGAAGTGTGTGTGTTGTGTGTGTGTGCGTGTTTTGTGTGCGCATGTGCGTGTGTTTTTGTGTGCGCGTGCCCACGTGTTTTGTGTGTGTGCATGTTTTGCATGAGTGTGTGTGTTGGTGGGGGGGGGGGTCTGCGATAACCTACCATTTCCTTCTTACCTGATTATTTTCTTCTTCCTATCAGTAAAGGCAAGGATAATACTGAGCTTCTTGTTGTATTGTCCATTTGATTGTCATCTTTAATACTGTTGCCTCTAGTGTGCAACCAAATAGGTCATCCTGCCTGAACTGACCCACCACTGAAAGTTTGGAAGGAGGCAGGTGGGGAAATAATTCACAGACTGCACCCCTCTCTATAGTACTTGACTGATAAGGTATAGTGTTACTAAGGTATGGTTTGTGTTATGCATTCAGCTACATAACTGCTGTGAAATCAAAGCTGTTAGCAAGCCCTTGTCATATCTCTTATTTGTGAAAGCCCGATGTTGCATCAGATGGTGCAAATAATAAAACAAGATGAAGCCTGTATTTGCTATATTGTGGTTTGGCTGGGAAGGAGAGGGAGATTACAGTACAGAACTCTGAAAATTGTATGAAAAAGTCATGCTTGCTTGAGAGTGACAGAAGGAAGTTGAGCCCTTTAAATATCCCCCAAGTATATTTAGAGAAAAGCAAGTTTATTTATTTTTAGAGTAGTTTGACAGATATAGTTTCTTTTAAATAGTGAGTTCACTTAAGTCACAGTATTGAAACTGAAGGGGTGGAAAAAGTGTGTGGTTTGCGCAGGAGGAAGAAAAATGTTTTGTCTATTTTTTATTTATTTATTTATTTTTTGTTATACAGTGCAGTTACTGAATTAACTCCTTAATGATGAACAAACCCTGAGTCTCTTTCATTATGATACTCTCTTTCGTGCAGTTCTTTCACTTTGTTTCACAGTTGTAATTAAAACTGTAGTTGGTATTGAAGTATAGTATTGTTGAGAGGCTTCCAAATAACCGATGCCTGTGCTTATTTTCATATCCTGTTATGTAGATGTACACTGAAATCCAGTTGTGTGGTAATGAGGTCTTTGTTGCTTCAGTCCGGCATGATGCATTTGTTATTGTTCTATATTTTCTATTTATTATCTATGTCGTGCATTGTTACATTTTCAGAGCAGGTAGTAGCTTTTCTTCATTTAAGCTTCAGTGCTCACATATAATGCAACCCAGATGTTCCTTTTTGTAGCTTCCAGAGTGTTTACTCGTTTGCATTCAGCACTTTGCTACTGAAACCAATGCAAAACACCATTAGCTTACTCCTCAACTAGTAATAATGATGTCCTTCCATATCACTGTTGCAGTATTCTTTAGATAAGTGACTTCCTGCTAACGATAGCCCAACATCGGGCCAGTATACCAAAGCCTTTAGGGTGTTATAGATGCCGCACATCACATGTATACTCTCCATGTAAGGTGTAGGGCATAAAGGCTGACGTACAGATGCAAACACTAAGAACTTATTTGCCGCCAGTCTGATTGCCAGTATCAAACGTCTGTCAGAACTCCCTGCTGCTGTGCTGGCTAGCAAGCTGCTTGCAGATAAGTGCCCCGTTGGGGTTTCTTCTCTCCTTTTTTCTTTCATTTTCTTGATTTGTGTTAATCTCCTCCAGGATGAGAAATGTCAATGTAGGAAGCATATCCCCCCCCCATAAAGACCACCACAGCCAGTGTCTTTTTTTGTTTGGGTGCTTCCCATAATGATATTCAGTGCTCTGTCTGTCAAACATTTGTGCTTAACACCCTTCATAGTCGTTTATTCTCCTTTTCCATATATCTTGAGAACCAGTGACTTAATATGTTGGATCACAGTGCTATGGTGTAATTCTCCTGTCTTGAGGGTCAGACGTCTGCCAAAAAGAAAAAACATAAGTATTAGGCCTGATCTGGTTGCTGTCCAGCATCACCCGAATGTCTCTAGATGCTAGTGAAACCCCTGAGGACTGTCCAGTGCTTGCCTTGGATTCCTCTGCTGCAACCCAGTCAGAGGCCGACGTGGATCCGAACTCTCAAATGCCCTTGGAAACTTTTGCAATGTCTGCATCTGACACTGAGTGGGAACTTCTGATCATTTCCGAGGGACTGAGGGAGATTCTTCAGATTTTAGTGAGGGAATAAGTATCTACTATCATTATTGAATCTCGCAAGAGTCTGAACCTCTGAAGGTACTTCAGGTAGATGAACTCCTCAAGAAAAAGCCAAAAACTAATTCTCTTTTCCCTATTGCTAAAGATGCTCAGCATGAATGGCAGAACCTTACTCTGGGTCTCTTCAATGTTTTAATGGCTGTGAAGCCTCCTGCACAGGTGTCTGTGCCTGCCCCTCCCTGGCCTTACACCCCTGTTAAGAGACCTAGAGAATTAGATTCCTCAGATGAGGACTCTTGATTCTGGGAAGGAATCCCTTGCTTACGCTTTTCACATTCCTTCTCTTGTAAGCTATGCTTCAGAGGAATAGCATTCTTTGAGTCCAGATTGCCTCTTGAAAGAAATATCTTTTTGGGGATACTGTTGCTCGCATGATGGATTTTTTTTTTAAGTGGGATTGCTCTCATGTCTCTGATATCCAGAAGTGGTATTATGAGCTTCTATAAATAGACTCTCCTAAGCAGTCTGCTGTCCCTCCTGTTTTTGGCAGCCTATTTGGACACCTTTACTACTGCCTCTGTTGGAGCTGATTCTCAACATCCAGCCCCAAAGAAACCTGACCGGTTCTACAAGCTGTCTGATGGCTGCATATTTTTGTATAAACACCCTTCTGATGATTCTTCAGTGGTTTCATTTTCCACTGATAAACCCTCTAGGCTGTTGCCATCTACTAAGCTCCTTCCTTTGGATATGGACAGTCGAGCCATGGAAAGGTTGGGAAAGAAAGTAAATACTACGCCCTACCCTATCTTTTAGGGCTATTAATAACCAGACCCACATGACCAGGTATGTTTTGGCTCCTCTTTCTCAGGTAGCTAAGGTGGTAGTGTATGACTTTCCTCATTCTATTGGGAAGGCTTCTGCTTTTTCCCTGCTTGGGTCCACTTTCCAGGTTGCCTATCAGTCGATAAACTGTAGCTGTGATGCACCTGATGCCTCTTCCAGGGCCGCTGCCTTTGGGTCCGTGTTGAGGTATTATTCTTGGCTAAGTCTTCAGGCTTTACCTGATGATGTTAAAGATAAACTGTTGGATGCTCCTATAGAGAACAAAAATATTTTTTGGCAGCTGCTGCTGATCTGTTTAAGCCTCCAGAATAAGGGTAAGGCCTTGAAGGAACTCGGACATATTTTTGTCTCCCCTAACCCCAAATTCCAGAGGAATTACCCTTCTAAGTGTGCCTTTGTTCATTGACAGACTTGTCCACCTTTAAAGATCAGAAGGGTTTTAGGTGAGTTCCTTCTCCTGAGTCCACTCAGAATGCCTCATCTCAGAAGCCTTCTTTTCAGGACAAGGTGGTCTCTATTTGACATTTGCCCTTCTCTTCCCCATGCAGAAACCAAATCCAAACTCACTTCACAAAAAAAAATAATAATAATGGCACCCACAAGAAGTCTTCGACCACGAATGGCAGTTTTTAATTCAAAAGTCCAATAAGTCCAACCAGGAAAAAACAAGAATTACAACCTAAAACTGCGATAAGTGCTTTTGTTCCGACATTAACACTACAAAGAAACTTGATCAGATAAAAATAAAACACGTCATAGGCTATTTAAATAGCTTATAACCAATCATCACATATATATAATTAATATGTCATTAAAGACGCACCCTTTTGTTACCCCGTATGTTAAAATCTCTATTACAGTGCCACATCTCGACCTAAGTAAAACATGATGAACATGCATAGAAACAACTCGAATTGCAATAACTTTTTGCCATAAATATTTACAATAAATACATCTACCTTTCTAAAGCCTTTAGTTTCAAAAGGCATGCTATAGATTCCACCTCATTTAATCCTAGCCAGAAGCAGGCATTTAGTCTTACTTGCCATCTTAGTCCTGCTTTTTCTAACAGAAGGGGCCACACACCCCCACGTTCAGATATTGAAATTATTTCCAACACTATAAATTTGAAAGAATGGTCATCATTCTGTAAAATTTGTCTCGTAAGAGCATTTGTTTCTTTTTTCAAATGTATATCACTGAAATGCTCTGCCATCCTAGTCTTTAACTTGCGTTCAGTCTTGCCTGTGTAAAAACATGGGCAAGACAAACGCATAGCACAATAAGCAACTCTAGATGCATTACAATTTGGTTTACCATAAGTCTTGAAAATCCCTTCCCGCCTTTTCAGACATTCCTCAACTTCCTCTAGAATAGCTTCCTCATTTTCCAGAGGTCCTGCAATCCCTTTTGGATCAGGGCACCATTCAGCTAGTTCCACCCATCCAGGTGGGAAAGGGGTTTTACTCCAGAATGGTTTTGGCTCCTCGGAAGGAGGGTATATCTTTTTAAGTTCTTTCTTTCCAGATGTCTCTTCATATCTTGTTTCCTCTTCTTTTCCAGGCCTTTTTGGTTTCCCCACATTTAAGGATGCATACCTTTACATCCCCATTTACGCTCTGTTCAGGAAATGTTTGTTTCTCTGTTTCTTCTTTGCATTTTCAGTTCTCTGCTTTGCCCTTTGGCCTTTCTACTACCCCAAGGGTATTCAACAAATGCCTCACTTCTGTCATTGCTTTTTGCAGGGTTCAGGGATACATGTTTTTCCCTATCTAGATTATTTTCTCATTCAACATTCTCCCAGTAGTCTGTTCCAGGATCTCCAGTTTACCATTTGTCTTTTACACAATCTGGGATTCACCATAAACCTCCAAGAATCATTTCTGATGCCTTCTCAGGATCATGGTTTCATGGGGTGCAAGCTTCAGACTGTTCCCATGTTGGCATCTCTCCCTGCTTCCAAGATTCTGTCTTTGGCAACCTTTTTCCACTAACTTCTTCCTTTGTCCTCCCTCACAGACAGGCAATTTCTCAGGATTCCAGGATTTATGGCCTCCACTATTCCCTTGCTCCTTGTCACCAAGTTGCATATGAAGAAATTTCATTTGTACCTTAAATCGGTGTGGCTCCAAAATTTGCCACCCCCTGGGGTTCTCTGTTCCTTTTCTTCCTCATCTCAAACGTGAGCTTCGGTGATGGATTCATCCTCTCTCTCTCTCTCTCTCAGTCCAGGGTTTGCCTTCCAGGCTTCGATTCCTCTTCAGGAGCTGTTCATGGATACCTCAGACTTGGGGTGGCGGGCTTTTTGTTGCCCCCTAAAAGACCAGGTCTCTGGCTTCCTCATCAGAGATTAGACCATATTGACATAAAAGAGATGACAAATCTACCAGGTGTTTACTCCTTTTTCCATCCTGGGCTCCTCAAAGTCTTGACAGACAATACCACTGTGATGTGGTATGTCAACAAGTGTGGGGAGGGGGGGGGCACGAGGTCCTGTCTCCTTTGCAGACTAGCTCTTCAGGTCCATTACATAGGCTCACGAATGGATGCTTCACAGAGATGGGGTCCTGGACATAGTCCATCGGTAGGGTATTCTGCAGGTAAATCTTGTTGCCTTCCCTGTGAAAAAGACAACATCCTCTGTTCTGTTCCAGACTCCTAAGTCCTCTAACTTGGAAGGGTGATGTCCTGCCCTGTTCTTTTCTTGGAAGGGAATGTTTCTGTATGCCTTTCCCTCCTTACTGTGTTGCCATGAATTTGACACAAGATCAGGTAGGACTCTCCCAAAATCTTGCTAGTGACACCCGTTTAGCCCAGACAATATTGGTTCCCCCTTCTTTCTGACTTGTCCAGGGGCAATCACTACAAGTTGCCTCACCAGGTGGATCTTCTCACACAAGACAAGGAATCTCTAATCCATCCTCACCTGTCCACTCTTCAAATGACACAGTGGGTGATAGGATTTTGAGTCCTTTTCGACGCCTCTTTTCTGAGGACGTGCTCCGGGTTCTGCAGGAGGCCAGGAAACCCTCTACCAGAAAATTGCATAGTCCAAATGGAAAAGATTTTCTATCTAGACCCTCTATCGACATCAGGATCCCCTATCTGTGGGTGTTCCTCTGGTTCCCTTATTTGTGTGATGTGTGTCATGCTGGGTTAACGTATTCTTCAGTTAAAGCTTGCCAAGTAGTAATTTTTGCTAGTCAGCCCTTGAATCCTCCTCTGGCTTCTCAGTTTGAGGTCAAGCAATTTTTTAAAGGCATCCTTTATGTCAGGGCTCCCAGAAAGTCTATTCTGCCATCTTGGGACCTCAATTTTGTACTTGAAAAATTTACCCATGCTCCTTCTCAGCCTGCTTTTTTAGCTTCTCTGCAATGTTGTACTTGGAAGATTGTTCTTCTTTTGACTTTTACTTCAGCCAAGAGAGAGTCTTAACTTAAGCCTGTCATGACTATTCCTACTTTTTCAGTTTTTCACAGAGATAGGGTGTCTGTTTAAACTAATACTACTTTTATGCCCAAAGTGGTTAGTGAGTTCTCTTAATCAGTCTATTCATCTTCCTACCTTTTTTCCGTCTTCACAGTCTGCCAGTGAGAGGGTTCTTCACACCTTGGATTTGTATAGATAGCTCAGCTATTATTTAGACAAAACAACGTTTAATTTGCAAGTCTGAGCAGCTTTTTTAATTTCCTTTCATCCCAAGATTTTTGGTTTGGCTGCTTCTAAGCAAACTATCTTCTCCTGGATCTTTTTTTTTTGTTGTTCTTTTCATGATAAATGTCTTTTTTTTGTCTGTAAAGGCACATTCTACTTGGGGCAGTTGCCTCCTTTGGTGCCTTTTTCAAGGGTTTGGATGCCATCTCCATCTTTGAGGCTGCTATTTGGTCCTCAGTTCATACTTTCACTAAACATTACAAGCTGGATGTTATTTCCAGGGCCAGTGCAGGTTTTGCCTGGGCTATCCCGCATGGGCTTGTAGAGGGCTGTTCTGTCGTTTCCTCCCCCCGGCTTCCACTTAACACAAGTACTCTCTCAGGATGCTGCAACAGTGATAGGGAGGAACATAGTACAGTTGTGTTAAGTCTTACCATAAGAGTAGATGTCCTTTTCTTTGTTGCATTATTCGGTCCCTTCCTATTCTCACTGTGTTCTAGCATGGTCTGTGTTTCCTTTTGTTGCCCTCCTGGCTGAGGGGTACTTATTCCTTTTTCTTCTGGATGTGCATATTGTCTCTTGTTCTGAGGGTATTCAGTTTCTCCTGGACCTTTTCAGTTTTGAGTGTTAGCATCTGTATGCCACACCGTTTACTACCAAAATATGGAAAATCAAAATATTTTTCCACAAAATGATCGACTTATTTATCTGCATTTGATAATACCAAATTAGTCACTTCACAGTAAGACGCTGACCGGTTCGACTCTCAGCTAAACCGTCTTCTGCGTGGAGACATGCATGAAAGGGCGTACCTTCGTTGAAGGTTGTGCGTTAGGGCTGGCAACTCAGCACGTAAAAATCAACTGCCAATCATTAGCGGACCGGAGTTCCGCTGTGGCGACTCCTAACTGGGAAAAGGCTGTAAGACACAACAACAACAACCAAAATTTCAGAAATGCTAATCACAGAATCGACATTTGAACACCGGAAGTTCCAATGTCGAAAGTCCGTGTTACTGGTAATGTTTTTGCAGGGGGCAAGCCACCCTGCACCACCTACACCCCCTGCATATTATATATACCACCTTCAAAATTGCACTACAATGAGGAAAAAGGGAACATTTCCCAATCTGGACTGTACTGCGATCTCAGTGCAAAATGTCAACTTCATTTTAGCAAATGTGTATTCACTTTTGCTAATATGAAGTCTTGTATTTTCAGTTCGACTGTACAGGCATTGGTAGAGCACACGTTCCACCAACCCGTTTATGTCTAACTGCATTTCCACATTTTGATTGTAAACAATGCCACCCTTATGCCCCACGCCTTTCACTGGGGTCATAAGTGTGATATACAACACCTGTAGGACGTAAAGGCTTTCATATACTGGCCAGATATTTGGCTATCTGTGACAAGGAGATCCCTTATGTAGAGAATACTGCAACAGTGACGAGAAGGACCTCTACTGTTCATAGGTTCATAGGTTAGTACTAGGCTAACTGCCCTTGCAAGCTATTTTAAGCCTAGCCAGTTATCCCTTGTGAGACTCAAACCCTGCACCTTGTGTTTGTAAGACAAACGCCTTAACCATCAGGCCACTGTCCCAACCCTTTATTGGTTAACTGTTATGGGAAGATTTTACACAACTGTACTTTCTCAGTAACAGTCGGAGCATTACTATTACAATTCCACTTCTGCAGCAGAACGCACACACACACAAAAAAAAAGTACATTGCTTATTATGTACCTTTTCAGTAAGTATGTACAGTATCTGACAGTGGTGAGTATGGACTTCAGAACTGTACCTGTGCAGTGTGCACAAAGAGGAGGACAAGAGTTTTGCTGCACACAAATTTACATGACTAAGTAAAAGCTTTGTTGAACTTTCAGTCCTTTTGTATGAAATTGCAGCATTCAGAGAAAACTTAACAGGAAGAATTAACAGGTTTTTAACCTGATAACTACTGTTTTGCCATTCTGTTATCTGATTCCAGTTTTCATTTTAGCCGTGGGCATCTTATCTTTAAAACAGTAGCAGTAGCCCATTGTAGATAATTTTCTATGTAGATTTCCTCATAGTGCCAGCTGTTGTAATTCCTGATAACCACTGCCTTTTGCAAACCATAGTATTTCACAGTGGCTTTAGGACACCTGGACTGAGTCCCTGTAGAAGTTATATTCTACTCTACTCTATTTGTGGGTGAACCTTATAATGTAGAGGATGTGTGCAGGTGGTGTATGTACTGCATTGCCGTTGGTTTATCGTTAACCATTTGGCAGCTGGAGAGCTTTCTGTTCTCGTCTCATTTCAGGGATCAGCAGTAATATGCTAGTGCTAGATGTTCACCTACATTGTCTTCATTGTGATTTCAGATGAAGGCTTTTATTGGTGTACAGAAGTGTAATTTGGCAGGATCAGAAAAGTGAGAGCTGCGTCATTCATGAGTCCTGGTCAGATGTGTAACTTCTAAGTTTTAGGGAAAAATTGAAAGTTAACTGTTGCAAAAGCTTTATGCTAAATCAAAACAAATGCCCAGACATAGTGTTGCTGTTGGTAATATACAGCATATCTAGTATCGCAGTAAAATCATTGAATTACAGAATTCAGAGGCAGCTGCCCAAACTATCATGCTGTTAAATCTGCTTAAGACCTAATTTTCATGCCCTGAGAGGAGATCAAAATAGATGACGGGAGAGGGGTCCTAAAAATTGAGGTCAGTGCACATTGCCTTCAGGATATGACAGTAAATGTAATGTACCCAGCTCTAAAATAAGTTGTGAGGTTTCACTTCCCAGACTACGATTTGGTACTGACCATAACCATATGACTTATAACTAATACATAACTGTAAATAATATGTATCTATATGTACACTCGCATAACTATATGGATAGCACTAGAACTTCCTGTATGACCAAAGAAACTGGAATCACTCCATATTAAACCCAGTATCATTTATCTAGATGATCTAAAAGATCTAATTATAAACCATGAAAACTGCAGCACCATTAGTGCACAAACACAGAGATTCCTCGACTTTCAGTACTAATGCCTTGGAACAATAAACTCAGAGTGTTCACTGGGGGGAATAATATCTTGGAACTTGTTCTTGCTAATATGGGAGCATCTTGCACCATCCTTTGTGTATCTTAATCACTTGTTATATCTGACCATAAAGCATTCTCCTTCAAATCCCCACCAAACCCCATTAACTCCACTGAATATGCAGAAATGTACACCACCACACTATACCAGCATGCATAGATGCAGCTGTACTCCTTAAGAGCAAGTGCAGGGCAAACCGCAGAAACAAACCCACATTGATGAACCATATTAACAAGCTTTTCCAATAAAAGGAAAAGAATTTTGGCCAAAAGTAAGAAGAGTAATTCCCAGAATGTTAGAGTGCCTGTCAGTGAAGTAAACAACTCGGGAGCTTAATCAAGTTTGACAATAAAATAGCTACCCAAGCCAAAAACAATCACAAGACATTTTCTAGTTATGTTCATAATCTCAGAAGCCCAACGCAGCAGTGCACTACCCGATTGTGAACAAAGTTACTTAGACTGAGGCTGAATATGCAGCTAACCTACTTGGCCAATAAATGTAGCTTTAACTTTAACTTTACCTGTCTCCCCTCTGTCTTTCCCTGAAGATATACATGAAATGGGCTCACCTCCAGCTATCACACAAGACCAAGTCCTAAAAGTGCTATCAAAGGTTAAAAATATTGCATTGATGGGTCCTGACAGTATCCCTGGATGCATCTTAAATAACATGAAGCATGATTTAGCCACATCTATAAGAATACTGTTCAGTCTCGTCCTCAGTACAGGTTTTGTACCAAGCAAATAAAAGAAAAGCTACAGTCATTCCCCTGCATAAGGGAGGACCTTCCACAGACACACGCATTTGTAGACCCACAAGTGTGACCAGCCTCATGCAAAGCCATAGAAAGACCTATCAAGGAATTAATCGGTCAGGAAATAGGGGACTTAAAACAGTGGACTTGTCTAAGTTTCCATTCATCAAGGGCTGGTCATGCTTGCTTAGCCTGATGGATTTTTTGAAAAGTTTACCAAAGGAATAGATGAAGGCAAAATAGTACACGCTGCATACCTTGATGTGGCCAAAGCTTTTGACACAATTCCTCATTCAGGCAAAGTAGACAAGCTAAATAAACTGGAAATAAACCCCTAAATCACCTGCTGGCTTGCCAGCAGGCTCACAGGACGCAGGAAATCAAAATAGGGAATGTTACCTCCACAAAGAGGCCAGTCACCAGTGTAGTCCCCCAAGGTTCTGTACTGGTTCCTCTCCTGTTTGGCCTCTGCTTTTCTGAAGTAAAAGCCAATACCAAAGGGCTCTGGCCAACTAAGTTTGCAAATGACTGGAAGATTGCAGCAGTCACTGAATCCCCAAATGACTTGGCCATCCTGCATGAAGGTTTGTCTTAAATAACTGCTGTCAAAATCCTGGTCTGAAACTAAATGCCAAAAGATGCATTATTGAAGTCATTAATCACAGGGAACTACCACACTGACAATATAACTTGAGTTAACCAAGTTGTTCAGGATTTTGGAACTTGTGTAGACAGTGACCTAACTTTTGACCAATGTGTCTGTTGTAAGAAAATCCTTCTACATTGCACAGCTTATAAAAAGGGATTCCATCTAGATCTAGGGATGTCATTCTCCCCTTTAATAAGGCCTCATTAGACTAGTCATTGAATATTATGCCAAGTATCTGTCCAGACACATGCAAGAACTGGAATGTCCCCAAAAATACCATACTAAAAGGATACAAGGCCGTAAACAGGATGTTCTACATGGGCCAAATCAAAGCCCTGTCACTATATTCTGTATCCTACAGATTGCTAAGAGGTGAGCTGTTTTGGGCATCCAAGAAATCCTCCGACCCATTATTGATGGCTTTACTACATATCAGGAAGTCAGATGGCATCAGATATACTTGTCTATAGATCTAAACTTCTTCTCCAACATAAACAGAATGGTTTGGAAGAAAAGGTATATTTTGCTGAGGATATAGTTGCTGTGGAACAGGCTCCCCATCTGCATAAAACAAAGTTCATCCTTGTCCATTTTCAAGCACAACTTTGATCTATGGATGGCAAACAGAAAATTTACTCCAGGGCTGTTCCCCTGTACTGCTAATGGGCGCAGCTCCTAAATGCTTTATCCCATGCATGTGTCCCCTCAAATTGTCTATGGTATTATCCCAGTTATTTTCATTAGGAGTAATAGATAATTTATCGACCATGGGATGGGTAAGGTTAATCTTTAACCAAATGGGATAGATTATTTTGAGCACAAAATGTGAAACTGTCTAGACTTAAAATGGCTCACAGGGGCAGCGAGCCTTGTACTTACCTATGAATGTATGACTTCTTTTTGAAGTCCGTGTTACTGTCATTTCTGCTATGAGTAACAGATGGCAAAGCTGCTGTTCTATCCTTGCCTGCACCTCAAGCAAGCACTTGAAGTATTTTGTCCCTCATTCTTCAGGAGATTCATGCTTCGAGTAACGTCTTGAACGTTGGGCACTAATCATGGTCTGGCTGTTAGCCTTCTTCTGTTCCCCAGGATAGTATAGTCTGTTGCTAAACTAAGGTTGCTAAGAAAGCCAGCTGATTCTTGCATCTTCCCATTATCTTGTCTAGTAGTAGATATAACACACCATGATTAATCTGCCTGTATCACATCTTTCTTCAGCAGTCCTGTTGGCCACATGTAGAGCTAACTTTATTTTTGCCTTTCGGCATACAACATGTATACTTGATCCAAAATGGATAGATTCATAGGTTTGGTGAAGAAGTTCAAGGCCTGTTGGATGTTGAGGAGCTTGTTGCCTTGGATCCCCTATTGAAACATTCTAGGTGCCTGTGTAGATTTCCAGTTCATTCTTAAAGGTGAAGAAAGATGAAGAAAGGCAAAATACGTAGGAGAGCTTCCAACAGAAAAGGCGTGTGTAATACAGTCAGAGAGGTAACATTGAATGCATTTGATTGTTTGCAGTACATTTGGTGATGCATCAATGGCAAGAAAGCTGGAGGAAGTGGCGAATGATGAAGAGGAGGGAAATAGTGGGTTATGTGTGCTTTTTCCAGTTCCAATAGATGATGTATCAGTAGGTTACAGAACAGGGTGCAGTATTCTATCGTTGGTCTAACAAGAGTTGTCTAACAAAACTAAAGATCCTACATGATGCAAGCAGCCCAATACAAGCTAAACCAGCCTGTGGTGGCCAAGAGAAGAACTCAGCCAACATGAACAGAGCAAATGCTAAAGGGAGTTGTAACTCAAGAGCAGGTTGTGGTTCGAGAAGAGTGAACCTTAACTGTGATCCAGAAGTTCCAAAGTTTTTTGTATTTAAATTACTTCAAATCTTCTAAATAAGTTGCCTTGAGTCAGTATTCTTTTAAAGAAGCTTTATTTGGATTTTTGCTTTCATTTTATAGACTTTGTCAGATCAAGAAAATCTACTGGCAAAGTTATTGCTCTTTTATCCTAATTTTAGCAAAAGGGCATGGGAGGAGTAGTAGTTAAGCGAGTCTTCTGCTCATATGGATGCCAAAGGCTGTGCCTCTCACTCTCCTGCATCTCTGTGGTTTTTAATCTTCTTGTATTTGTTGTGTTAGCTAAGGCTAGACAAATCTGTATGATGGAAAATTATTCTGACAGACAGTCTTGCTGTGGGTCTTCTATGTCTTCTGTAGTGTGGTTTGTTGTAGTTTGTCATTGTTTTAATGTCCTCCTGTGGGCGATTCCTCAGCTGTGTGAATAACTTAGCTGTTGAGTCCTGGATAATTTGTTTCATAGCAGATAAGAGGATTTCTCTGTGTAGCTGCTCATTAGTTACATACTGTGAGGCATCTAGAATAAGACTGAGGATCTTATTTTGTAGTCTCTGCTGAGTTGTTGGGTAGCTGTCAGCTGCATATCCACAGACTGGTGCTGCGTAGAGCTTCTGGCCTCTGACTATACTTTTGTAGAGAAGTAATTTGTTTCTAATACTCAGGGCACCTCTCCTTTTCATCAGTGGATAGAGTTGGTTGCAGGTTTTCCTCGCTTTCTCTATATTGGTTTTTGTGTGCATTTTCCAAGACAACACCAATTACTGGCAAAACTGGTAGTGTTAACAGGGAACGAAAAACCACTAAAACCAATAACTGTTAGTGTGCAGGAATCAAACCAAAGATCTTTAGCGTAATAAACTTTTAATTGCTGCTTTTGTAAGAACTTCTTCAGAAATACAAAATGCTAAAAATCACATGAAAAATTTGTACACATGTTCAACCAATAAAAATCGTCAATCAATTAAATAAAATAACCCAAGTAAAAAACAATTGGTTCTTAAAGTGCCTTTAACTTACATTCCTTCAAAAAAAAACGATATTAATAGTCTCATTTAGACCAGGGGGGACATCAGCTCTTTACCTTAATTGCCAATCTACCTCTCTCTTTTCCACTTGTTTTTTATAGTCTCCCCTCTTCTATCCTCCGGAACATGTTTGAACACCTCAAAGGTGAAGCACAAATGAACTGCCCCCTTGGTATATTATTTTTCATGAATAAGGGATGATTACTACCAAAGGGTAAATAACCATTAGAAAATGTAGGTTTTCTATACATTTTACTAACAAACACAAAGCTATCCATACACCCTGTTAAATGTACATCAAGAAAAGAGACACTCTGTCCATAATCACCAGTAGTGAATTTAAGAAAGGAAGTGCTAGAATTAAATTGATTTAAAAAATCAACATGATGAATCTCTCTTTTAATAATAAGAGCAGATTATCAACGAAACGTCTATAAAATACGTTATCATATCCTGGAATATTCTCCAAAACTTCTCTTTTCCACCATCCTGAAACTAGATTGGCATAGACAGGGGCTTCAGTTGCCCCCATAGCTATACCTTTAATCAGTTTGTAATATTTTTTATTAAAAAGAAAAAACTGTTAGTTAACAGTATGTCTAACAAAAGACAGTATATAAGTTAATACTCCTATTATCAAAAAAAGTATATTTGCTGAAGTAAGGTCTTATAAATTCCAAACCATCTGCATCTGGAATAGATGTAAACAATGCAGTAATATCAACAGTCAACATATAACAGTCCTGAGCCTGCCCTACACTGACAGTCTCAAAAAACTTCAGCTTTACTCTGTTGTATATCGCCTACTCCGAAGTGATCTCTGCCTAGCATACAAAGCTATGTCCAACCCAGAGCTGCTGGACATGCTCTACCTAAAGAAATCTCAGTCCCTCCGAGCTATACACTCTAGGGACTTAAACCTGGTCACCACAGTAAACATAACATGCTGGAGGGATAGATTCCTGTCCCAGAGACTTCCCATACTCTGGAACAAGCTACCCATTTATATCAAACAGAGCTCCTCATTAGCACTCTTCAAGAAAAATCTTGAGTGGATGGGAAATAGGAAATTCACCCCGGGGATCACTTCTGTAGCTGTGCTCGACGGGCACAGGAAAATAATTTTCTTTGGTGGCGAAAGCCAGGGAACCTTTTTGGCTAAGCTTAATAAGGCCCATGGGCCGATAGCCTAGTTACATACCTATGAACCTATGAATGCATTGTGCTTAAACTAAAATTTCTTATATTGGCTAAAAAATACCAAGAATCCTTAATAAAAGAAGGTAATGATTCCATTAAAGGATTAAACACTGAATCTAAATATATAGAAATACCTACAGTGATATTCTTAGAAGCAAAAACAATGGGCCTAAATGGGGGGGGGTCCGTAGAATTTTTTTATGGATTTTTGGAATGCCGAACAAAACCCCAACTCTTGGGTTCTCATTTTACATGAAATTATACATGTCAGGAATAATATCAGCATTCATTAATAATTTATCTACTTAATAACTGTCATGTATTTCCTGAAAAGACACTCCCTGCTGGTCATCAGGGTGATTTAAGACAGTTTCCATTGAATCATTATATCGTTCGACAGTCATCACCACAACTCCCCTCCTTTATCAGCTTTCATAAATCTCAGGCCCTTTTGTAAAGAAATGCTATTGCATACTTTATTTGATAAACATTTTCTAATTTCATCTTCGCAAGCTTTTTCAAAGACCTTTAAAGTATAATGTAATGGTGGATTAAATGAGGAAGGTTTAACCAGTCTTTCCCTAACAGCAACATCTTTCAATAATTAAATTCATTTTCCTAGTAAAAACATTTTAATTCCAAAATACTGCTAGTTAAATTTGCTCTATGACTAGGAATAAACGAAATCCTAGTTTTAAAACCTTAATGATATTCATGAAGGTAAAAGTCAGACAAGTTATAAATCTTTACATTATTACAAGAGTCCAAGTCGAGACTTGCTGTATTTGCATTGTTAATCAGTACTTTTTTTGTTGCTCCGACTTTTGCTTTGCCCAGAGAACTTGTGTTGCTCCTGACTGTACCCGTTTTTTTCCGAGCCTTCCCCATTTACTCTGCCCGCTAAAACATCATTGTTTTGTAGCCGAAAGGGTAGTTCCTTTATCTCTGGATCCAAATGCGCCATATTAGAAATGGCGCCGTGCTCTTTGTTGATTTCTTGTACATTAGATGATATCATCACACTGCCGTTCCCTCCACCTTGAATATTAGAATTTAAAGTGGTACCTTCTTTAACGTCACCAGCAGTCTCAGCTGCATTTTTACGGTTTGGACCACCCATGTAGTCTGAAGTGTAAGCAGTCTGTGTTCTATATGCAGCTAAATCCCTTATAAGCTTTTTTTGTTTCCGAGCCACAAGAGTTTTTTCAAACCGATGCAGCTCCATAAAAATCTCCTCATAGTTTGACTGGCGGTCTGGCTGCATGCTAAAGTAACTTATCAATTTTGTCTCCTTTTGCTTTAAAGAAACTTGCAATTTCACAAGGAGACCACAATTGTTTTTAATTAACCTTCTAAGCAAGTCTAGCCTAACTTTGTTGAGAAAAGAAACCAATCCTAAAAATAAAGGCTTACCAGCACGAACACCATTTGGCAATTTGAACACCCTCGGAACTTTAGGTGCAATCTCCTTTTGAATACAATATTCAAAATACTTATTTTCAGTTACCAGGACTCTATATTTCCTCAATCCTCTTTCAATATCAGTTACTAAAGTAGTGACTTAACACCATTGTCCATATTCAATTGTATTGATCCAAACAGGTCATAGTTCAAACAAGTATCTGAGTTTACATCAACATAAGTCGGTTTAGCACTGAAGGATGCAGCTCTGGCCGTCTCAGTACTCGAAAAGGTGCTATCCACTGAATCATCAGAAACATTTCTCACCTTGGTTAATGAGATTAAAAGCTGAGACAGTGCGTCCATAGTTTTCTTCATTTCATAACACGAAATAATCTCATGTAGAGCCTTGTCTTGACTTTCAGCAACAGAATGTGTAGACATATTCAGTAAAGTATCGTCTCCTGCACCAGCCGTTAGGAAGCCAGATAAAAAAGCAGACACCAATTACTGGCAAAACCTGTAGTCTTAACAGAGAATGAAAACCCACTAAAACCAGTAACTGTTAGTGTGCAGGAAACAAACCAATTATCTTTAGAGTAATAAACTTTTAATTGCTGCTTTTGTAAGAACTTCTTCAGAAATACAATATGCTAAAAATCACATGAAAAATTTATATATATTCAACCAATAAAAATAGTCAAGCAGTTAAATAAAATAACCCAAGTAAAAAACAATTAGTGCTTAAAGTGCCTTTAACTTGCGTTTCTTTAAAAAAACACTTGATATTAATAATAGTCTCGTTTAGACCAAGGGTGGGGGGACATCAGTTCTTAACCTTAATTGCCATTCTATCTCTCTCTTATCCAGTTGTTTTTTTATAGTCTCCCCTCTTCTGTCCTCCGGAACATGGTCGAGCACCCCAAAAGTAAATTTCTTAAAAATACTACATGAGATTGAATGTCTGTAAAGTGCATTGTTTGTATCCTTCGTTTTTAAGGCATATAAATGTTCCTTGATCCTCTTGCAAAAATTCCTAGTTGTCATCCCAACATAAAAATTTGGGCATCCAGCACACAAAGCAATATAAACCACCCCCGCAGTATTGCAACAGAACCTTCCATAAGCATTTGTAGTACATGATATAAGCCGTAGACGTATGTATGGTCCTTCACTGATGAATCTACACACATTACACCCGTAACGTTTGTAAGTTCCCAATGGTTTGTTGCTAACTGGTGGTGCAATTTTATTCTCACGATTGTTTTCTAACAAGTTTAAAACATTTTCCTTTTTTGTATACAAACTTTGGACCCTCCCCTAAACTGATCCCAAGTCTTGGTTACCCGAAATAATTCTCCAATCATTCTGTACTATCCTTCTTATGCTGGGATTTTCTGTTGACATCTCCAAACAATACAACGGAACACTGGAACATTTGTCCCCAAGATCTATATCAGTATCTTTTTGGCTGTTAAAACCTACCTTAAAGGATAGGCATAATTTTTTTTGAAGGAACATAAGTTAAAGGCACTTTAAGAACTAATTGTGTTTACTTGGGTTATTTTATTTAATTAATTGACTATTTTTATTGGTTGAACATATGTATATGTTTTTCATGCGGTTTTTAGCATTTTGTATTTCTGAGGAAGTTTTTATGAAAGCGGCAATTACAATTTTATTACGCTTAAGATCATTGGTTTGTTTCCTGCACACTTTAATGGTTATTGGTTTTAGTCATTTTTCAAGAGACCCATTTGTCCATTGTAACTACAAGGTATTTTTGGTTTTCATATTAGCCTTTTAATTGGCTGAAATTGAAGCTTCCTGATTAGTTGTGCTTTCTTTCAACTAATTTGCATATCGTTTTCAGAATTAGCATTTTAAGTGGCTGTATTTGAAGCTCCCAGATTGGTTGTGCTTCTGACAAACACCACCCTCAACACACAAAATATTTTTTAAAGAAGCAGTTATATATGTGCAGCAGTTTCTTTAATGATAACAGTCTCTGTTATACAAAATCATAAAAAGGTAGGGCTATTTAGTGCTGTAATGGTACACAATAATTAGACCGTTGTTTCTTGTGGGTTATTTTTTGTATATGGTGATAGAGACATGTAGGAAGTATGAAGATTGAAATATTTGTATATAATTTGCACATACATAGATTTCATATTTTTGATTATGTAACTTTGTACTTGGTTTTCAAGTAAACATAGACAAATATAAAGCAAAGGAGCTTGGGAGCACAATTGTGATGAAGAAAGACACACTAAATTGGAAGGATTCTGAATACCTTTGTAAACTAGTAATGAAGTGCAACCAATATGGAAGCTTCATTGACAGCCAATTAAAAGTTAAATTCTGAAAAGCATAAGCAATTTGGCTTTGCTTCCCTGCTACTAATCAGGGAAGTTTAAATTACAGCCAATTAAAAAGCTAACATGAAAACCAGTCCCAACAACTACTGCTCCTCCCATACCCCTTTGCTGAAATTAGGATACAACAGCAATGACTTTGCCGGTATTACTATATGTAAGTTTTTCCTGATCTGACAAAGTCTATATGATGAAAGTGCTAATTCAAATTAAGCTTCTTTAAATGAATACTGACTCAAGGCAACTTATTTAGAAGATTTAAAGAGATTTAATAATTTAATATAAAAACTCTAGAATTTCTGGATAGAAACTAAAGTTCAGTCTAATTCCTGAACAACTTGATCTCCAAATACTCCTTTTACCATTTATAAGAACTGTATTAAGCAGATTGTTACTTCTTTAGCATCATGTGGGCTACTGTGTATGCACCACAGATGGTAGCGGCTGTGTAGGTATCAAATGAAAGGTCATTATCTGCAAGGACCCCAAGGTTATTTACCATTTTACCAGCTTGTAGCTTTTAATAATTAGGAGTGTGTAAAGCTGGTAGAGTGAGTTGGCAAATGTCTGAGTACTGCATTTTTTGACATTCAGAGCAAGGTAATTTCCATTCGTTACATAATATTTAGTGCTTT
>NC_056749.1:203929951-204022451 GCF_019279795.1 Protopterus annectens
GGAGGGAAAAAGTAAACCCGATTCTTGTGGCTTGTCTGTGACTGAAACTGCCTTGGTTCTCCCAGCTAATTTAGCTGTACCCTCACTTCACAGGAAACTAGTGTACTCATACCTAAAGGAACCCTGCCTGGCAGTGTGCATGCTATTAGCTTGATACTTGCAATGACTGCTTCACCAAGGAGGTGCTTCTCATTATGCAGGAGTCCAGGAAACTTGTGCTTAGGGAATCCCATTTGTCCAGATGGAAGAAAGTTTTTTTTTAATTCAGCTGTAGGAGTTTGTAATGCACAGAGGCTACAGAAACAGCAGCTTTGCGTTATTTATTGTCTATATTTACTTTAACTTTGTTGACTAGGTTAATAGTACCACGAGGCCCCTTTTTAAGGGAAGGTCCAAGATGGTACTTATACTGACTAAAGGAAATTTAGCCAGGGCAGTGAGAAATTCCCGGTTCTTTTTGTTGTTTGCAGTGGGACTTTTTACATTCACTTGCGCTACCAACAGCTCGGACAGATGGTACCTTGGGTTTAATGCATCATCCAAAGGGCACTAGACTCAGGAGTGCATCATGTCTTTAACGGTGCCCTGCAAAGGTAATAATTGAAAGCAAAGGCAGTCATCTAATCTGTCATCAGAACTCAATGCCTTCTGATCCACCAGCACTTTTGGCATGTAGGCTACGTGTTGAGCCTATGACACTGTAGGAAACTGATATTTAGTGAAGCTGCTTCACAATAGATGAGGTCTGCACATCTTAGAAAACAGTGACAGGTCACATCCCACTTCGGAAACCACCGTTAATTAATTTTCATCTAAAAAAAAAAAGTACATTGTGAATTACTTTTTATTTTCAGTTATAAGTCATGGAAAACAACTCTTATGTTTTGCATTCAGAATTCAGTGTAGAAGTGGGTATTTTCTCTTGGTACTTCAAAGCACCAGTCTTTAGTCTGTCATCACATCCATGCATAGGCAACATGGAGCTTGCACAGCTGTAGCTTCCAGAATATATGGCTGGAAGCAGCACTAGTTCCATCAGTGAAACTAGCACATGTTCTCAAGCAGGCGACAGCATTGCCAACCCCAAAAGGCACAAATTAGGTCCATCATCTTTTTACCACTCTCTGTTTATTAACACAGTACTCACGCCAGAAACATTTTTTTAGACAAAACCCAGACCTATACAATAGGAACCAAATCATTATCATGGCCAAAGATAGTGCAGTGTAGGTAGTTTTTTTCAGAGATAACTCGGAGACAAGAACTGAATGCTGAGGAAGTGAAAGCACAACCCCAGAAATGTTGTTCATATGCAACATAGACCAATTGTAACAAGTAAAAGCAGATTATGAAGAGTGTATTGTAGGAAGCAGAAAGAAAACAAAGCTCGTAAGTGTCATACACACACACACACACACACACACACACACACACACACACACACACACACACACACACACCTGTCAAAAAATAATCTGCCAATGCCTGGCACTAATTGTTATTAAGCAGTCATACAAGTCTCTGTTCACCTGGGATCCAGGAGAATGTAGTGTAAACATTTATGCTGACCACCTGTTAGCATGGCATAAACTTGACAAAGATTCCACACTGTTAATTATTAAGCTAGTAAGTGCTATAATGTTGTTTAAGCAGAAACTCAAATTCTGAACTAAAATCTAAAAAAAACAAAAAAAGTTCTAAACACAAGGAAACCTGAGACAGGCCCAGTAGCTTCTAATTTCGTTTGAGTTGTTGTAGTTTAAAACAGTCCTGGTATCCTTAGATTGCTGCAAAATGATACTTTCCCTGCCCAAAATAATTTTGTGCAAGTGCCTCAGCGGAATTATATTTACAGGTTTAGAAGTATCGGGCTACCTGCACTTGAGGGCCATTTTAGGCCTAGCCAGTTTCTCTTTTGGTACTTGAGTTAACCTATTCCATTTAGTTAGATGTTGGCCTTACCCATCCTGCAGTAGATTATTATATATTACCCCAATGAGAATAAATGGAATCATAACGTAGCTAATTTGAGGGGGCACATGCGTGGGATGAAGCATTTAGGAAATACCTGTGTCCATTAGTAGTACAGGGGGCAGTCCTGGGGTAGATTTTATGTTTCCCATCCATAGATCCAAGTTGTGGTTGATTATGGACAATGATGAACTTTGTTTCATGTGGATGCGGAGTCCATTCCAGAGCAGTGGTATCCTCTATGCGCTATACCTGTCCCTCCAAACAGTTCTGTTGATTTTGCAGAACAGGTTTAGTTCACTAGACCTAGTATTTCTGATGACATCTGACATGCTGATGTGCAGTAAATCTACTAGTATTGGGTTGGAGGATGTCTTGTGTCTGTAAGATACCAAGTATTGTCACAGGGCTTTGAGTTGGTCTGTGTATTATAGGGGTTTTTTTTTATAGGTTAGTACTAAGCTAACTGCTCTTGTGAGCCATTTTAAGCCTAGCCAATTATCCCTTGTGAGACTCAAACCCTGCACTTTGTGTTTGTAAGGCAAACACCTTAACCATCAGGCCACCCACACAACCCTATGTGTAAGACATATAGTTTAGATCTTGTATCCTTCTATTAAGTTATCTCTGTGGACATTCCAATTATTGCATGTGTTTGGACATGTAGATGCCAAAGGGGCATTATATTCAATGATTGGCCAAATCAGTAGAGTAAAGGGAGGCAATGACATCCCTAGATCTAGACATAATCCCTTTATTTATAAGCTGTGCAATATAAAGGGACTTGCAACAGTGGACACATGTTAGTCAAAAGTGAGGTCACTATCCACATAATTTCTGGAATCCTGAGCAAACTGGGTTAACTCTTTGGGGCATCCCAAAGGATGCAATAATGCATTTTTTGATATTTAGTTTGTCAGTGATTTTGACACAAGTTATTTGTTTGGGACAAATCTTCAGCAGGATAGCCAAGTAATTTGGGGATTCAGTGACTGCTTTTACCTTGCAATCAGCTGCCAACTTAGCCAGAGCCCTTTGGTATTTGCTTTTACTTCAGAAAAGTAGCTGCCGAACAGGAGAGGTCCCATTACGCAACGTTGGGGGACTCCTCTGGTGACTGGTATCTTTGTTGAGGTAACTTTCCCTATTTTGATTTCCTGCATTCTATCAATGAGCCAGGTGCCAAACCAGACGGTGACATATGAGGTTATTTATTTAATATTTAGTGATCTTTGCCATGTGAGCATGTGTTGTTTTCATATCCAAACAAGTGCATTCAATGTCTTGACTTTTGTGGTGAGTGGCAGCAGCTTACCTGGTGGAATACTCCTGCTACATCTTATGGACAAAATTTAAGACTTGCATGAGCTGTGATGATGGCCTAACAACCCTTTCCATTTGTTTTATTCCTTTGGAAAAAAAGAAGGCTTCACTAAAGACTGTCAACAATCCTGAGAATACAGTGAGTACTAAGAACACTGACATGAACACCAAAATGCATTGATAATAAATTAAATTACACAAGCTGTAATTTATTTTATTTTTTATTTATTTATTTTATATTTGTTAACCGGGCTGGTCCAACTGGATATATTTCCATTTTCAGCAGAGGCCCGGGGAGAAAAGCTCCACAGTAACATTCAAAAGTTTATAATGCACAAATATAAGAGAAAAAATTATGATAAAAATAATCAGAGAGCAGTAGCTACAAATTCATACTATTTGAGCAACACAACATACAAAAAGAATTACATACACAAATATACAGAAAAAATTAAGTTAAAAATAATCAGAGAGCCTTAGCTAAAGAGAATTATACTAATTGTGAAACACAAAACCTAAAAGGAATAAGACACTCTTACATTAAGATATGTGAGGTCGTTTACAATATGTTCACAGTTTAATTCATCTCCTGTTTGTAACAATAATTTAAGACAGTTACTACTACCCAAGGGGTAAGCAGTATTAATTGGTGAGGGGAGGCAGTATAGAGAATAAGGCAATAGAGAAAGCAGACAATTAGGGTAACAGCATGGGCATAGCCAGTGTGTTTTAAGATGTTGCTTGAGCCTTTGTTTAAAGAGCGGGAAGGAGGGAAGTACAGTTAGATCTGATGGCAACAGGTTCCAATATTTTCCAGTGGTATTAGAAAACAAGGAGTCACCTGCCAAGTTATTAGACTTGCTAATGCTAGCCAGTAGTTTAGTGGAAGAGCATAAGGAATTGGTTTGTATAGGGGATAATAAGGTTAGAAAGTATCGGTGTGTTAGGTTGGTAGAATATCCTATGAACAATGGTAAGTTGGGAAAGTATCAAAATGTTTTTTTTAGTTCAAGCCAGTCGAGCTGCTGTAGGTTCAGACAGTGGTGAGTTCTAAATGGGTTTCCAGTGGCAAACCTGGCAATATTGTTATTGGAGTTGGCTAGTTTAGCGAGATTATTTTTTCTAGGTTAGTATATATGGGGGAAGCATAAAGAAGAGTAGAGATTAGATGGGAGTGGGCAATTGTAGTTCTGGCTGTTGGTGTTAAAAAGGGTTTTGTTCTATATAGGGAGCCCAATTTTCTATTTACAGTTTTTATAGTGTTATTTATGTGATTATCAAATGTAAGGTTATTGTCAATTAAGACTCCTAATAGTTTGGTGGTAGATTCGGGGGTTATAAGGGTGCCATTATTTGATTTGATAGAGAAATTTATAGGGGGTACTTACTGTTAGGTGTGAAGAGTAAGAGCTTGTTTTTTTTGGCATTCAAAAGGAGGCAACGTTTTAAGAACCACGCCTCGACTGAGTTAAATACTGTCTGGGCTAGGGATTGTAGTTCAGATGTGGAGTTGGCAGAATATATGAGCGTGGAATCATCTGCATATTGTATGCAGGTAGCTTGAGGGATTGCTAAGTGAAGGTTGTTGATGAATAAAGAGAATAGAAGTAGACCTAGAATGGAGCCCTGAGGGACTCCGAGAGAGACTGACAGGTGGGAAGATAGTTTATTCTCCCAGAGGACTGCTTGTTCCCTATTAGTAAAGTAGGACTTGAACCAGAGAACAGCCTTGGTGTCTAGAGCAAGGGATTCAAGAGTTTTTAGGAGCAGGGGGTGGTTGACCATGTCATAGGCTTTTGACAGATCAAGAAAGAGTGCTGATGAGAGGATGTTGTTATTACGGTTTTTATTGATGGAGGCAGTGAAAGATAGGAGGTCTGTGGTGGTACTATGAAATGGCCTGAAGCCATGCTGACAGCTAGTATATTATGTTGGGTTAAGTGATTAATTAGTTGATGGTGAATGCATTTTTCCATAACTTTTGCTAAGGGTGATGAGAGCTATAGGCCTGTAGTTGAAATACTCATTGGAGTTACCGCCTTTATGTAGGGGGATAATGTGGGAGATTTTCCAGATATCAGGGATGGTTCCTTCATTTATGGTTCTGTTTATAAGGATGGATACAGGATAAGCAACTACTTTAGCTTCTTTTTGCAGGTATTCAGATGGTATTTGGTCAGCAGAGGGGGTACACGGCTTAAGTTTTTGGATACGTTTTTGGATGTAGAATATGGGTTGTATTTCGAATGTTGGTAAAGAGGTTGGGAGATTAGAGTTGTTTGTGGAAAGTTGACGGGCTACAGATTTTATGGTGTCTGTGAAGAAGGTATTGAAGGCATTGGCAGTTTGATGGGAGGTATTGTTGTCAGCCCCTAGAGGGGGTGGTGTGCTAGAGTGCCCTGGGTGTAGGAGTTTATTTAAGCTAGACCAGAACTTTTGTGGATTGTTTTGGTGAGATTGCTGTAGTTTAAAATAGTAGTTTTTTTGTCAGTGAGTATTGCTTTTTTTGTAATATTCTTCGGCTGTCTAAATGTTAGTTGCTCAGAGATATTTTTGGATGCTCTCCACTTGGCCCAAGATTTATTCCTAAGCAATATCAGTTTCTTTTGAAAGCCAGGGGGCTGGTTTGGACTTCATTCTGATGGACCGTTTAGGAGCATGCTTATCAAGGATAGTTAAGAATTTAGAGTTGAAAATATTTAACATCATCCTCAAGAGGGAGAGTTTTTAGTGGGTTACAGTTACAGGCATTAAGTTCATTTTGGAATAATACAGGGTTAAATTGTTTGTTGGTTCGAGAGATCCTATAAGTGGGGGGTGTTAGGGATGTCATTCTTTTGTCTTATAATGTAAGTTAACATATGATCACTTAAGTCATCTGGTAGAGTTCCTACCTTGTAAATTTGTTGTTGTTTATTAATAAGTATCTAATCTAAGATGCTCTCTTTGTTGTTAGGTTTGTTAAGTCTAGTGGTGGTGGTAATTGTTTGACAAAAGCCATGAAGATTAATATGTGATGAAGGATTATCTGTGTTTACACATTTCCAGTCAGTATTAAAGTCTCCTAGTATAATAGTTTCTTATGGGCAAGTAGTTGATACCTAGCCTAGAATGACTTTTATTGTAGTACTATTATTATCAGGAGGTAAATAGATGCAGATAATGTATACGGCTTTGTAAGGGTTAAGTTGAAGTCAGGAGATAAGAACTTAAGCCTTACTGTCTTGAGGTGGGTTATAAGATGTAGAGGAGATCTGTAGTGTGGATTTAAACAGTAGTGCTACTCCCCCACCCGTACGTTTTATGTGGTCGAGTCTCAGTATATTGTAACCTGGGGGGATTATTTCATTTTATTTTATTTTTATTTATTTAACATTTGTTGACTGGGAAAGTCCGACTAGGTTCCACAGATCCTGTTTTCAGCGGAGGCCCGGGGAGAAACGCTCATTGTCTTTAGTTCCAGGTTTTAACCAGGTTTCTGTGAGACAGAGGATATCAAAGGAATGTATATGAAGGAGGGTGTGGAGATAGGCAGTTTTATTATTTATACTGTGGATATTGAGATGGCCTAAAAGTAAGAAATTAGAGAGACAGGTTTGGGTTATTAGGGTGGAGGGAGTGGTACAAGGAGTTGTGAAAGTGGGGATGTTTGTTGGGCCTGGGTTAGGGTGGATGTCACCGTAGGCCAGACATTAGGTAGTTGATGAAGCTGGTTAGATATTTCAGCTTCTTTACAGTTGTGTTGTTGAATTTGATATGAGTAAGTCAATGGTACTTGGCTAGCAGGAAGCAGGGTGTGGATGTGGTATTTATTTGAATATGGGTAAGAGTATAATTGTGACTAGCTGTTTGTTTAGGAGAGTAGTTGAAGTGGTAATTATTCAATTTATCAATGGAGGTGAGAAGATAGGCAGAGGTGAGGACAGGTATGAGAGTAGCTAGGAGTATTAATTTGGTTAGGATAGGTTTTGTTGTTGAAGACATATTATTAAGGGTATCTTATATTGCTACAGCAGGACCTGGGTAGGATAAGACAAAAGAATGTATGGGTTTTGTAAAGTTCTTTGAGTGGAAGCAGTGATAAAGGTAATGAAATAATATTAAGTATTGTAGGAAGGGTACTGGTTGTAAGGGGAAAGGTAGATAGGTGGGGTGTGGTTAAATTATATAGATTGGTTGAAGCATAGGATTGGAAGGTTGGGAGAGAGGGTGTGGTTAAGGAAGTATAAGTCTAGGGCCCCTGGGGGTGGGAATTGGGGTAGGGTAGGGGAGCGGAGTGAGCCTGCAGGGCAAACAGAGCGGGTCAGAGCTGAGAGAAGCTGAGAGGTAATCAGTTATACAGTGAGACTGTGATCTATACAGCTTTGGGTAGGTACGTGGCACTTTCTTTAACTACTTTCCTTAAAAAAAATGCAAAGGGTGTCCTTAGGTCTAGGTGTATAGGGGAGTAGGTATTAATAAAGAGTCCTGAAGCAGGAGTATTAAATGACAGAAGATTAAGCTATCTAGATTATCTACTTTTATAACTAAAAGGTTAATCCCTGTTTTATACCTTTCTGGGGGAGGGTGGTGATATCGAGAAGTAATTATCCAACTGGGATAACTGGAGATAGCTGTTCAATAGAGCTGGTGGAGTTCAGCTTGAAGTAGAGATCCAGCTTTTCAAGCCTTGTGTTCTGCTACCCTCTAGTGGCCTATATAGGGAATTACACTAATTCACCAAGCTAGTTAGGAGGTAAGGTGGAGAAGAAAAAAAGGGATGAACGGCCTCGGGGTAGGTCCGTAGGTGTGTTAGCCCTTAACAAGTGGGTTTACCGAAAGCACTCACTAATATATAGTTAAACCTGTAAAACTGTAGGATATCACCTACACTGTGAGGCTGAGCGAAGCACATCTAGGTAGTCCACGTAAGGGTTACAGGTTGTTTTTTTTTTTCAGTTCAGTAGGGATTTCTTTTATGTTGCTAGGCTGTTGATAGGGGGGCAAGCACAAGGCTTATGAGCTGAAAAAGAGACAGACAAATAAATATAAAATGGCAATTAGGTTATAGTCTTTGCAAGAGTGGGAAGTGAAATGGTGGGGAGGATTGCAAGTCAGTGGCTGAGTGGAGTGTCAGAAGCAGTACAGGTTGGACAGGAAACATCATATAGACTCCTGAAAACCTAAATTGTGAGGCACATAAAAAAAGCATTAGCCCCCTACAACCTTCTTACAATAATTTGTACTTACTATAGGAGCTTAGATAAAAACTAAGCAGATTAACAGTTGATACAACTTTCACAGCGACATAAATGCTATACTCGGCTAGAACATTTACTGTGGATTATAGCGCAAAAAACACAGAATATCAGCCTATACAAATTTTCTAAAACTACATTTGATAAACATCAACAGGAACTTACATGTGGTAAGCAACGCTAGGGTAATTTCTAATAGCTAGGTTATTTGGAGCTCATAATACACATCATATCAGCCTATGCGAGTTCTAACACAACTAGATTGATAAACATCAGTAGGAACTTGCATGAGGTAAGGAAGGCTAGGGTAATGTATAATAGCTAGGTTAATTTTACAGGCTAAAACTACTCAGAAATATCAGCAAGTACGTTTATCAACAGACATACTGTGTTACGCTCTTCAAAACACAACGTCCGTTAATTGTATGTCCCAGTTGCAGCAAACAGGTCAAGAAAGAAAGAAAAAAAATAGCCCGGATAGCAAAAATCCACGTTTTTGTACCTGGGAAAAGTATCCGGTTGCTAAAACAGGTGACCATTTTATGAATGTTAAAGAAGCTAGTGACTATGAGTAGTGCTCTAAGAGTCTTATTGAGGGTGTAAAAGCCAAACACAGGCAGACTAATCAAGCACTTGTCCATGAGATAATTCAGAAATAGTACAGTTGCCAAAACATAAAAACTGGAGTCTTATTTTTAACATTTCCTTTTGTATTTCAAGAGTATAATGAGAGGTGTCACAGTGCCAGACTCATGCCAGGTAAAATAGCACTGGTGGAGGTAAAATAGCACTGGTGGAGTGCCAAACTCATACCAGGTAAAATAGCACTGGTGGAGTGCAAGACTTGTGCCAGGCAGAATAGCATCGGTGACCACGAATGCAGTCTTTCCAGTGTTCGAGTCTTCCATACATGAATGATAGTGAAAGGTACCCGAGTTTTATTATTTATTTCTACTTTTTACCTGGATGGTGGACTGACCCATTTCAGCCACAGCCTTGTGTTTACATACAAAACTGCCATAGATTGCTGTAGACATAAGTGAAAGGCCCAGTATATGTATTTATTTTCCACTGGGATGTCCATGCAGTAGTAGTAGTACTGATTTTTGTTCATCATTACTGATTATTAGCAATAAAATGACCTTATCATAAACCTCAGTAAGCTTGGCTTTCTCATGTTATCTGCTTGTTAATGGCACAGAGGTAAGAGCACTCAGATCCTTGATGACAGCGGTTTGAGAGTAGTAGTGTAGGAGTGTTAACTAATTAATGTAGGCTAACAAAAATGTGCTAGCCTTATCTCTCCTTTCCACTGCCTGTCTTGCCTTCATTATTAAGTTACAAAATCCACTTGAAGTAGTTCAGGGAGGTTTATTTATGACAGATGACTACAAAGAACTTGACTTTCACTTCCTGTTGTGTCTTGCTGTTCAATGGTTAAATTCTCTAGAGATATATCTTGCAGTTTTGACATACTTCACATAACAATTGTTGCTTAATACAGGAAGGAGTATGTAAATTAGTATGAGATGCAGGCACATCTGCAAAAACAAATTGCCTACTTATATAATTTAGGTTACGTTTAGTGACAGATCTGATCGGAGAGCACAATGTTTTATTTACAGTTTTAGCTGACAACATGAAGTGAATTTGGCCATTTTATGAATGTTAAAGAAGCTAGTGACACAGACTATGGGCTGCATTCATAAAAGTTGTACATTATCATGCAGAACTTTGTGCACTATAGAAGGCCACTCAAAGACCCTGTGATACACAAGCCACAGTAATGTTATGCAACTCTGTCATGAAGGACCCCCTTGCATGATCCTTCTCAATGCCACCATAGCCATCTACCCCTGTAAAGTCCCCTCATTGGGCCAGTAATCAAGGAGCCTGAATCTTCACCCGACACTAGAGAGGGATGTTCACTTGGAACAAAAGTAGGTACACGCAGTATTTCCAGATGCAGCTCTCTGCATCAAGCACAGTTTCCCTTAAGAGCACATAGGGAACGCACTCTGTCCGGGTTCTGGATTTCTGTCTCTCTCTCTCTCTCACTCTCTCTCACTCTCTCTCTCTCTCTCTCTCTCTCTCCAGGTCCCCAGTCAGACTCCCCACTGGCACAGCTGTAGAGTTGAGTCCTCAGCCGAGTGTCCAAGCAAAGTCCTCCACTACTCTCTCTATGAAACCAGTCGTCTGTGTCCCTGCTCCAAGCAGCTGACACACACACACACACACACACACACACACACACACACACACACACACCTGGGAAACACTGGCACAGACCCACCAGCTATGCCCCCTTCTGTCCAGATTATAAGGTAGTTACTGCCACCAGACACTCTAAAGCTAGCTATACTGCGTGAAATTAATACAAATGATAATATTTGACCAATGCAGTAAGGCTTTCATGAGTGGCCACAGTCACTTAATAGATATAAGTAATCACAAAGCTTAATATATTCTATAAAGGACCAGCCACAATGGAAAGTTTAAATATATTTAAGAATAAATAATAAAAACATGAAAATACTGAATATCCGTTTACAGTAAACACCAGAGTTTGTCACAGGAAATATTAAAGTAACACAGATGAGTAGATTCACACAGATGCAGAAAACCTTACTTAACTAATTTCACTATATTTTCCTGAAATCTAAAGAATTAGTATTCCCTGGTCACTTAACTAGAGCAAGGCAAGATGAAGTAGATGAGGGGTTCTTCTTTGTCAGGTTTCAAAAACATAGTGCTCTGAGATTTCATTCTCATCTAGTATTAAAAAACATCATTACAGGGCTGGCTTACAGAATGACATCACCCACATCTGGCCATATGACTTCTAGTTCCCTTACTACCCCCACTTGGCTAGAAGCTGCCAGGATTTAGCACATATGCATCAGTAATACACACACACAGAGCTTTGCTAAGATCTGTTGCAGCTTCTGGAAGTCATAAAGCAATAAAACACTTCCACCCTTATTACAGGAGCTAATAAACCATTCTCTGGCACAGACATTTCATTTCTGGCTGCAGTCAGAACTGTAAGATATAATTTTTATGTCCTAAATTAAGTAATTTAATGTCTTACTATTTTTCAAAGTTAGCTAGACTGGGATTAATCTCTTCTGTTCTAGTATCCTCTGTTAAAATAAGTACATTTTCTCAGTTACAATACAGTCAGTACCCACTGCTGGTGCATTTTTTTAACACAAGCAGCTTTACAACTCAATTTTTCAACACAAGCACCTGTACAAAGCAGTTTGATATACAAATGACACGTACTTCTTTACAAAATTTCAGCAGCTATGTTGGCATATGTTACACATCCACTGTCCTACTTCTCCTGGCATAGGTGGCAGTACCCCACATCGTCACATCTCCCCCAGACCCCTTTGAAGACTCAAGTTAGTTTTTCCAAGTGCCCCTTGAGAAACATTTCTTGAGAAGAATGGGCTTATCTGGGAATACATTAACCCATATCCTGTCTTGACAGCCCATCTGCATTGGCATTGCTGACCCTACTATGGTGCTGCATGGCCATATCATATGCCTGCAATCCTGGACTCTACCTTAATAACTTAGCATTTTGCTGATTGGCTCGATGTAGTCATAGATCCTCCTCGGACTCCTTCTGCCACCTACTCCAAATACTTAGCACAAGGGTCTCCCTGTCATGGTACGGCTTCATCTTGTTAACATGGTACAGTTTGTTCCCCTGCCTCCTGCCTAGCGGTTCTACCATGTAGTTAACATCACTGACCTTCCTTATCACTTTGAAGGGTCCCTCCCAAATTGCCTGCAGCTTATTGTGTCTGACAGGAATGAGTAACATAATCTGCTGTCCCACAGCATGCTCTCAGACTCTAGCATTCCTGTCATACCAGACCTTTTTCTGCTGTTGGGCTCATGCCAGGTTCTCTTGAGCCAAGCCCATGAGTTCCCTAAACCTTGTCCTGAGGTTTAGGACATATGCTGTAACAGACTCCTTGTGGGATTCACACTTACCCTCCCACTCCTCACAAATCAAATTTAAAGGCCCCCACCCTATGCCCATACACCAACTCAAAGGGTGAAAAACCTGTGCATTCCTCGTGTACCTCTCTGTATGCAAACAGATGGGGAAAATATTTCTCCCACTCTCTAACTGGTCTGCAAATGCCCACAACATGGTCTTTAGTGTAGAGTTTAACCTCTACACAAGACCATTAGTCTGGGTATAGTAGGTGTTAGAAGGTGCTTCACCCCGCAATGCTTCCACAGACAAGTCAGCAGCTCTGACATGAAATTGGCACCTCTGTCAGTTGGTATTTCTCTCAGGAAACCTGCCTTGCTGAAAATCTCTAACAAAGCATTTGCCACCTTCTCTGCCTCAGTGGAGGACAGAGCCACTACCTTAGGGTATCTAGTAGCATAATCTACTACCACCAGGATATACTTCTTCCCTGTGGAACTTTGGGTACTCAGAGGCCCTACAATATCCATAGCTATCCTCTGAAATGGCTTCTTAATCACAGGCAGCAAAGGAGCTTTGACCTTGTCTCCTGCCTTGCCTACTTTTTGGCAGTGTTCACATGTCCGGCAGTACGCTATTACATCCATTGCAATATCAGGCCAATAAAAGGTCTGCATAATATGTCTCTTCATACACTTTATGGCCATATGACCTGCAAAAGCAATGTCATGGGCTATGGCTAGACATGCCAAATGGTAGGCTCTAGGCACTACCAACTGTTGTATTACCTCACCCTCTAGCTGTCCCTCAGGGGTCCACTCTCTGTACAGTAACCCTTTGTTCCAGTATACAGACTCCCCTTTTCCTTGAGAATCGGGCACCTCCCTAGCTATTTCCCTCCAGCCTCTTAGTATAGGGTGTAAGAGCGGAGTCTATCTTTGTGACCCTGCCCAGCTCCACTTCCACATTGTCTGATATCCTCTGACGGAGGTGTCTCACTGTCAGCCTGGGTAATACCACTCACCTCTGCCCTTACAGTCACTCTTTTCAAGGGAACAGTACCTACCAGCAGCTATGGCTCACCTTTAGGCTCACTGTTACAAGGTAGCTCCCTCCCTGAAATAACCACCTCACCAGCCTTGGCTTCAGATGTGGGGTCTGTCTGGGTCACCCCTAGGCTACCAAACCCACATGCTTGTCTCAAAGCCTGACTGCGTGTACCTATATGCACACAATGTACTGCATTATCAAAATCATTCCCTATCAAGACATCTGCAGGGATATCCTCAAACACACCTAATTGCTTGCTTCCTTTTCCACCCTCCCAGTCAAGGTGAACCCTGGCCAAAGGCATTTGGAATGGTGTCCCTCCTAAAGCTCTGACTGGTGTGGACTGACCAATCAAATAATGCTCCTCTTAAACCACGCAGGCTGCACAGTGGTTATGTCTCTCTTAGCAGTGACCTGTTTTCCATCCACTAAGGTCAGATATAAACTCTGGGGATAGTTTGGCACCCCTGTTATCTCCAGACAACTTACCACTGGCATACTTTCATTCCCATTTGCTGGCTCCCCCACCTTTTGTTCCCCACCTTGCTTCCATTGACATCTATATGATACATGGCCCCACTGTTTACATTTAAAACATTTAACCCTTGATCATGGCTGTGCACCTGAACTAGTGACTTCCCCCGTTAGTGGTGGACTTTGTTGGGATAGTTTAGGCTGCCCACCGTATGAGTTCCCTTATATCCATGTGCAGCACTGGGTATCCCCTTCTTGTGCAGTGATGCCTGCTTACTAAGTAGAGATGCCCTTTTTCCCCATATCATCTGCAGAGATACACTACTGGTTTGCCAACCAGATTCTTATGTTCTAGGACAAAGTGCTAAGGGCTTGTTCCCTTACCAAAAGGTCTGCCAGCCCTTCAAAATTGGTGACCTGACACCCACTCACCCCCCTGTGAAAATATTTGCTTAGCTCAGCAGTATAATCACATACAGTTTCATCTGCCTTGTGTCTACCCTCGCAAAACTTTTTTCTGTAAGCTACAGTTGTTAACTTAAAATACTCTACTAAACATTGGTTTACTTTCTCATAGTTTAAACAATCAATATCAGACAATTTAGAAACAGCAGTTACAGCTTGTTACCATGGAGTAAGGGGGTCAGGAACTGTACCCAGAGCCCTTAGTCAACATTACATACTCTTTCAAGTATATGAATACAACTATCAAAATTATCACTCTCTGTAAATCTATGGATGAAATTTACTGACCTTCATTGCTTCTGGGGGTTATTCCCTTCCCCATTACCTCTATGATCCTGGTGAAGAGTCACCATCTCCTTCTCATTTTTTTTTTTGTCGTCCAAACACCGCAGTCTGTATGCTGGTTCTAATTCCATCTGTTTCTCCTTTTTTCAGCCTCCAAATACTACAGTCACTCTGCTGATTCAAATTCCAAACATTTGGCTTCCAGTTCAAGTCTGTTTCACTCCAGAAGGCTTTTTAAGTTTTCTGAGGAAACGGTGAACTGTCCTGTTTCTGATGGCTACAAATCCCCATCACCAAGCTGGTTATCTTCCTGGTTGGTGGTCTGGGTTACAGCTGTGACTAAGGCTGAAATCATGTCCTCTTTAGTCAGGTTAGCATGCACCAGTCTTTTGGCTTTTGCCACCTGGTTCTTTGTCAACTTGCCATAATTCTGTGATGATATATTTGCCTGTTTTCCCTGACTAAACTAAACTAAAAAGTAAGTAAATAAATAAAACTGTTGTGAAATGAGACTTTGAATGCTTACCTTTTGGCTGCTGAGAATACACACATCTTCAGTGACAACTGCCTACAGGCTACAGAAGTTCAATTAATTTCCACACCACTGTTCATCAATATGCACTCTCTGGGCCAGTAAGAAGGAGCCTGAATCCTCACCACTGACACTGGAGAGGGACGTTCACTTGGAACAGAAATAGATACAAGCAGTATTTCTAGATGCAATTCTCTGCATCAAGCACAATTTCCCTTAAGAGCACACAGGGAGCACACTTAGTCAGGGGTCTGGATATTTCTTTCTCTCTCTCTCTGCAGGTCCCCAATATGACTCCCCACTGGCATAGCTGTAGGGTCCAGATCTCAGCGTAGTGGGCAAGCTAAAACCTCCATCACCCTCTCTGTAAAACCAGTGCTTCTTGACCCTGCCCAAGTAGCTGACACACACACCTTGAGGTAAGAGTTATATACAGCCACATAGACACTCCTGGGGAAGGCTGGCACAGGGTCTCCAGCTGTGCCCCTTTTACCCAGACTATACGGTAGTACCACTTGCCACCACCCACTAATATTTATCAGCTACTAAAAAGGCCCTTATGAAAGGGTGTCCAATTATTACTGTGCAATGTTATTATCCAAATGATAAGTGCAACTGAACAGTCAAGGGTTATTTGGAGTGGCTTTGTACAATATCACAGAATATATGCAATGTACTCTTAGAGCTTACATTCTCTCTACACAAAACAGCCACAGTTGAAAGGTTTAAAAATACTTAATAAATAATAAAAACACAAGACAATACTTCTTACTACACAGTGCTAGTCAAGTGTTCAGAGATCACAGAGAAATACTTAAAATAATACAGTAGAAAAGTTCTGACATCAGTACAGAAAAAAAGTAATCTAATCTTCCTAGTTCTTAGCTATATCTAAGAGAAATCACAGCTCTAAAAAAACGTACATATAGAGCAAGACAGTGCTGGTGAGTTGGATATTCTCAAGATAAAATGCTAAATGCTCTCATTCTTTCTGTCCTTAAATTGATAACATAGTACCACTGATTCATTTCAGATTACATCATTTCTTTCTGGTTCCCAGGCTAACAGAACTCAGAGGTTAATAGCCCTTTTGATCTTGCAGCTGGTCAGGAAGCCAGAGAAATAAAAGAAATTGTACATGTAAATTCTAGCCATTAACTCTGGCCTCAAAACAGTAGGCAGAATGCTTCCCTCCAGACATCTCAGGTCCGAGATTTAGATCAAAGAATTTTGCAATGCTTGACTTATCAGCTTTCTTACAGCAGAGTGCACTGTTAATTTTTTTTTCAGTTCAACATCCACTACAGTCGTTTCACATTTAAGAGAACAATCCTGTGGCTTACATTAATATTTACAAATGACAGAATTATCTACAAAATTCTATCTAGCTAGGCTGGCAGCCTTCACAAATCTCTTTTCCCCCCAGAGAACTCAAGCTAGTTTTTCAAGTGACCCTTGAGAAATGTTGCTTGAGAGGGTTAGGTCTATCAGAGTATACCTTACCCCATTACCTGTCTTGAGAGCCCATCTGCATTGGCATTGCTAATCCCACTGTGGTGCTGCACTGACATATATGCTTGCAATCCTAGGCTCCATCTTAGCAACTTGGCATTTTTGCTGTCTGGCTCTGTTTAACCATGTTGGGGGATTGTGATCTGTCACTACAGTGAATTTTCTTCCACACAGATAAGGCTAAAGTTTCTGCAGTGCCCACACTATGGCTAGAAATTCCTTTTCTACAGCTGCATAGCATTCCTCCCTGGGTTGGAGCCTATGACTGAGATAAACCACTGGGTGCTCTTCTCCCTCTGAAGAAATCTGGCTAAGTACAGCCCCCACACCATGGTTCGAAGCACCCCCCCTGGACAACAAATTCTTTGCTGTAATGGACTGGCTAACACAGGGGGTCTTCCCAAAACTTCATTAAGCTTCTGGAATGCTTGCTCACATGTTGTGGTCCACACTACCTAGTCTGGTCTGTTCTTCCTTGTCAGGTCTGTGAGGGGAGCAGCTATGGTACTGTAACTGGGGATGAACTTTCTGTAGTACCCTGCTGTCCCTATGAATGCCCTCACCTGATTTTTGGTATCGGGTACAGGCTATGCCTGAATGGCTTCTACTTTGGCAGGTTCTGGCCTGACCTTACCACTCCTCACTCTGTCCCAGGTAGAAGATCTCTGCCATACCCACCTGACATTTGCTGGGATTAATGGTCAACCCTGCCCTCTGTAGTCTGCCCAGCATCTCCCTGACATGCTGAAGGTGCTCTTGCCAGGAATGGCTGTAGATGGCAATATCATCTAGGTAAACAAGGGCAAACCGTCCTGCTCCAGCTAGGATATGATCTACCAGCCTCTAGAAAGTTGCTGGGACATTTTTCATCACAAAGAGCATCTTTGTGAACTCATAGAAGCCAAAAGGAGTCACAAAGGCTGGACTTCTTTTTAGCACTGGGAGTCAAGGGCACCTGCCAGTAACCCTTGATAAGCTCAACGGGTATAAGATACTTAGCCCCACCGAGCTGCTCTAGGGCCTCATCCGTCCTAGGCATAGGGTAATCATCTGACTCTGTGTGACTATTTAATTTCCTGTAGTCCACACAGAACCCGTGCTGCCATCTTTCTTTGGCACCAGCACCACTGGGGAGGCCCAGGGACTGTTCGACTCTTGAATTACCCCTAGTTCCAACATCTCCTGTACCTCCTCCCTCAGAGTCTGTTTGACTCTCTCGGGCATCCTGTAAGGGCCTGCCTAATAGGCCTTTGGGGTCCTGTATCCACCTGGTGCTGAACCAGGTGGGTGCACCCTGGTTTCCCAGTGAACATGTCCCCAAACTCCTGTAACACTGCTCGGATTTCTCGAACCTGGGTAGGAGATAGCTGCTGGGACATTGCTACCCCTTCCACTGAGGTGGCAGTCCGAGCCTTACTGATGAGATCAGTCATCAGATCTCCCTCAGACTCCTCCTGCAAACCACTGCAAATACTTAGCACAAATGCCTCCCTATCATGGTATGGATTCATCATGTTAACCTGGTACAATTTGTGCTCCTGCCTAGCAGTTCTGCCATGCAGTTAATATCACTTACATTCCTTACCACCTTGTATGGTCCCTCCCAAGCTGCTTGCAGCTTATTGTGTCTGACAGGAGTGAGAACCATTACCTGCTGTCCTACAGCGTACTCTCTAGCTCGAGCATTCCTGTCATACCATACCTTTTTCTGTTGTTGGGCTTATGCCAGGTTGTCCTGGGCCAAGCCCATGAGTTCCCTGAGCCTTGTTCTGAGGTTTAGGACATATGCCACAACAGACTCCTTGCAAGGTTAAAAGTCACCTTCCCACTCATCACAAATTAAATCTAGAGGTCCCCTCACCCTATGCAATACAGCAACTCAAAGGGCGAAACCCTGTGGATTCCTGGGGAACCTCTCTGTAAGCAAACAAAAGATGGGGCAAATATTTGCCCACCCCCTCTTAAACTGGTTGCAAATGCCCGTTGCATGGACTTGACTGTAGAATTTAACCTCTCAACAAGACCATTAGTCTGGGGATGGTAGTGGGTGGTCTTCAGGTGCTTCACCCCACAGTACTTCCACAGACAAGCCAGCAGGTCTGACGTGAAATTGGCACCTCTGTCAGCAGTATTTCTTTTGGGAAACCTACCCTGCTGAAAATCCCTAAACCATTTGCCACCTTTTCTGCCTGAGTGGAGGACAGAGCCATTGTCTCAGGGTATCGTGTAGCATAATCCACTACCACTATGATATACATTTTCCCTGTGGAACTTGGGGTACTCAGAGGCCCCACAATATCCATAGCTACCCTCTGAAATGGCTCCTCAATCACAGGAAAAAAGGTATCAAAGGAGCTCTCACCTTGTCTCCTGGCTTGCCTACCTTTTGGCACTGCTCACAGGTCCTAGAGTACCCTGTTACATCTCTGGAAATTCCAGACCAGTAGAAGTTCTGCATAATACATCTCTTTACATTTTATGCCCATATGACCTGCAAAGGGAATATCATGGGCTATGCCTAGAAGCGCCAAATGGTAGGCTCTAGGCACTACCAACTGCTGTAACCTTTCACCTTCTAGCCCTCCCTCAGGGGTCAATTCTCTGTACAGTAACCCTTTGTCCCAGTATACAGATTCCCTTTCCCTTGAGAATCAGGTCCCTCACTAGCTACCTCTCTCAGGCCTTGCAGTGTAGGGTCTGAGAGCTGACCCTGTCTCAGCTTTGTAATCCTTCCCAGCTCCCCCTTCCACAGGAAGTCTGGCATCCTCTGACAGTGGTGCCTCACTGTCAGCCTGGGTACTACTACTCACCTCTACCTTTGCAGTCACTCTGTCCAAGGGAACTTCAGTACCCACAACCAGCTGTGGCCCACCTTCAGTCTCACTGCTACAGCGTAGCTTACTCCTTGAAATAACCACCTCACCAGTCCTGGCTGCAAGAATGTGGTCTGTCTGGGTCTCCCCCAGGCTGCCAGACTCGCATGCTTGTCTTGAAGCCCGACTGAGTGTAACTGCATTAACACATGGGTACTGCCTCCTCCAAATCTTTCCCTAATCAGGGCATCTGCAGGATGGTAGTTCTGTATCCCTGTTGTCTCAAGACAACCTACTATTGACATTTTGTCTTCCCCACTTACTGGCTCCCTCACCTTTTGTTCCTTACCCTTTCCTCCGTGGACATCTGTATGCCACATGGCCCCACTGGTTGCATTGAAAACATTTAACCCTAGGTCCTGGACGTATACCTTGACTAGTGGTTTCCCCTGCTACTGGCATATTCTGTTGGGACAGTCTGTGCTGTCCACCATGGGTTCCTTTAGACCCATGAGCAGTACTGGAGGTCCCTTTCCTGTGTTGGGATGCCCTGCTTTCTAGGTATAGGTCTCCCTTCTTCCCCAACTCATCTGAAGTATTGCATTGTCTATCATCTAACCAGATCCTCATGTCCTCAGGCAAAGTGCTAAGGGATTGTACCCTCACCAAAAGGTCTGCCAGCCCTTCAGAAGTGGTGACCTGACATCCACTCACCCACCTATAAAAATAAGTGCTCAGTTCAGCAACATGTTCACACACACTTTCATCTGCCTTGCATCTATGCTCACAAAACTTTTTCCTATAAGTTTCAGGTGTTAGCTTAAAACATTCTAACAAGCAATTCTTAACAACAGTATAATCAAAACATTTGTGCTCAGCAAGTTTAGACAACACAGTTACAGCTTTACCATGGAGTTAAGGGGATCAGGAACCGTACCCAGATCCTTTGGTCAACATCATACTGTTTATGTATTCTCTCAAACATATGAATGAAACTATCAAAACTATCCCCCTCTTTAAACTGCGGAAGAAATTTGCTGACCTTTCATGCTTCTGGGGTCCGGTTACTCCCTTCCTCATTGCCTCCATGACTCTGGCGAAGAGTCAGCACCTCCTTTTCATGCTGCCTCTGCGTTTCCTTTTCCTCAGGTTCCAGGTGTAGCAGTTTCTCATTCTCCTCAACCTGCAAACGTTGCAGTTTCTCCTTGTCCTCACTCACTAGACACCTCAGTCTCTCAGCTGCTTCTATTTCCAAACTCCTGGCCTCCAACTGAAGTCTCTTTAGCTCCAGATAGATTTTTATGTCCTCTGCAGAAAGGTTGAGCTGTCCATTCCCTGAGTGTGGTACATCTCCACTGCCAGACTAATCGTCCTCCTGGTTGCGGTTTTCTGATGCAGCTGTGACCAGAGCTGCAATCATGTCTGCTTTAGTCAGGTTTCCATGCACCAGTCTCCTAGCCTGGCACAGTTCAGCCAGCTGGCTTCTTGTCAGCTTTCCATAGTCCTCTGCCGACATGCTGTCTGCTCTCCCTGACTAATTAAGCTAACAAAAGAAATAAAACAATTGTGATCTGAACTCTGAGTATTCACTGCATGGCTGCTTTAGAGTGCAAAAACACCTTAAGTGTTCACTGTACACAAGCTACAGGAATGTACACTTGCCAACCAATTAATATGTAGTGTGGATATCACACCACTGCCAAACAATTAATATGTGATGCCTGTGCACTGGCCCAGCAATCAAGGAGCCTCAGTCCTCACCACTAACACCAGTGAGGGGCATCCATGTAGGGAACGGATAGTAAATGCACACAGTAAAGTACAATTTCCCTTAAGAGCACACAGAGATCACAGTCAGCCTGGGTAAAAGGGGCACAGCTGGAGAACCTGTGCCAGCCTTCCCCAGGAGTGTCTGTGTGGTTGTATATAACTCTTATCTCAAAGTGTGTGTGTGTCAGCTACTTGGGCAGGGTCAGGGACAAGAAACAGTGGTTGGACATAGAGGATGCTGGAGGTTTTAGCTTGCCCACTAGGCTGAGATCTGGCCCCTACAGCTGTGCCAGTGGGGAGTCTTATTGGGGACCTGGAGAGAAAGGGAGAAACCAGCCCCAGACTGACTGTGATCTCTGTGTGCTCTTAAGGGAAATTGTGCTTTACTGTGTGTGTGTATTTGTTATCCTTTCCCTATATGGACGCCCCTCACTAGTGTTGGTGGTGAAGATTGAGGCTCCTTCATTGCTGGGCCAGTGCACGGGTGTAAAAGGCTGACACAGCCCCACCAGCTAAGCCCCATTCTGCCCAGACTATAAGGTAGTTACACACCACCAGACACTCCAAAGCCAGCTACTTACAAGGGTACCCAATTATACTGAGTGAAATTAATATTAATACAAATGATAGTGTTTGATCAATGCAGTAAGGCTTTCAGGAGTGGCCACAGAGTCGCAATATATATATATATATATATATATATATATATATATATATATATATATATATGCTCTCAAAGCTTAAACTATTCTCCAATGGACAAGCCACAAGGAAAAGTTTAAGTATATTTAACAATTAAAAAAAACATTAAAATACTTAACATCTGTTTACACTAAACACCAGAGTTTCAGTCACAGGAAATATTAGAATAACACAGATGAATAGATTCACACATACAGAAAAACAGTACTTGACTAATCTCACTAAGTTTTCCCTGACTGATCTAAAGAATTACTGTTCCATGGTCACTTACTAGAGCAAGGCAAGATGAAGTAGATGAGAGGTACTTCCTTGTCTGGTTTCAAAAACAGAGTCCTATGAGACTTCAATCTCATCTAGTATTAAAATCCTTCATTACAGAGCTGGCTTATAGAATAACATTACAAACATCTGGTCATATGACTAATAGTTCCCATACTACCCCCCCCCCCCCATGGCTAGAAACTGCCAAGATTTAACACCCGTGTCAATACACACACACAGAGCTTTAAGACCTGTTGCAAGTTTTGGAAGTCATAAAACAATAAAGCACTCCCACTCTTCCTACAGGAGCTAATAAACCATTCTCTGGCCCAAACATTTCATCTCTGGCTGCAGTTAGAACTGTAAGATCCAATCTTTATGGCCTACTTTAAGTAATTTAATTTCTTACTATTTTTCAAAGTTAGCTGGACTGAGGTTTATCTTTTCTGTTCCAGTATCCACTGTTAACATGTATATATTTCCTCAGTTACAATAGTCAGGGCCCAGTATTGGTACATTTTTCAACACAAACAGCTTTACAAATACATTTTTCAACACAAGCATCTGTACAAATCAATTTGATATACAAATGACATATAATTCTTTACACAATTCCAGTTAGCTATGTTGGCATGTGTTAAACATCAGAAATAAACCGCTCCAACGTCAGGCAAACTTTTATTAAAGCAAAGCTTTTGGGTAACAACCTTTTCTCAATGCTAATGCCATCACACAGAATAATCACCATTTAAATAAGAGTAAACAAGTATTGCATGACCACACCCAGCATATCACATGACACTGCATAATTTTTTTTAAAATGCACTAAATATTTTGTTGTGTTCTTACTAAAACAGGTTTAATACTTATAGTATTGTTAAGACCAGGTTCAAACTCTGCACATAATCTAATAATCCATTCATACTCTTTATTTTCAAGAAAATTGTTTAAATCACCCCCCAGGTTCCTTTCACTACTATGTCTATTAGCCTAAACTTAAAACAGTGGTCCTCACCCCCTTTTCTTGCCATGTCTACTTAGAGCATTCTTGTCATTTCTCTTTCTTATAGCCGACTTATGCTCAATAATTCACTCCCTCTGCCTTCTGGTGGTTTTCCCCACATAAAATGAAAAACATTTTATACAAGTGGCGAGGTACACCACATAGCTGGTATTACAATTGTCTGTGAGGGAAAAAAAGTGTACTGCCTGTTGGTCACAGGATGTGTGAACACATTATTACTACCTGTTAAAATATCATTACAACCACTACAATTAATACACCTAAAAGTGCTTCATTTTGTTAAAAGTGCTTCATTTTGCTACATTAAACTCCCTTTTGTACCACTTCTTCTGCTCCCTTAGAGAATATGGGTTTCAGAGAGGTTTATCTGTCCTTTTTTACCTAATCACAAATTCTAAGAAGTTCTGTTTGATTATAACCACTATTTATAAATTCATCAACCGTCTCTTCTAGCTGCTAAAAGTAAAATTAGGTGTGTAACTACTTTTAATGTAAGGACAGGTGATCTTAAAAGAATTGCATTATTTTGTTGGCTCTACCTGAGCTGCAGACAGTTTTGAATGAAAAGCCTTATTTTTCTTATAGGAATACTAGAAACATAAAAAGAAGGCTATGTTATAAAGATTTTAAAGTATATGCCAAGCAACAAACAGTTATGAAGCAAGGCACTTTTAAGTGTATGAATTGTAGTAGCTGTAATGATATTTTAACAGGTAGTAGTGATGTGTTCACACATCCTGTGACCAACAGGCAATACACTTTTTCCCTCACAGCCAGTTGTAATACCAGCTATGTGGTGTACCTCACCACTTGTGTAAAATGTTTTTCATTTTATGTGGGGAAAACCACTAGAAGGCTGAGGGAGCGAATTACTGAGCATAAGTCGGATATAAGGAGGAGAAATGACAAGAATGCTCTAAGTAGACATATCATGAACAAGGGTGAGGACCATTGTTTTAGGTTTAGGGTAATAGACATAGTAGTGAAAGGAACCAGGGGGGTGATTTAAACAATTAGTGGTGCTGCGGTAGCGTTGTCGCCTCACAGCAAGACGTTGTCCCGTTCAATTCTCTGCTAGAGCATCTTCTGTGTGGAGGCATGCGTGAATGGGCGCACCTTCGTTGAAGGTTGTGCGTCAGGGCTGGTAACTCGGCACGTAAAAGTCTACTACCAAACATTAGTGGACCGAAGTTCCACTGTGGCGACCCCTAACCGGGATAAGCCGAAAGACACAACAACTTAAAAATAGAGTATGAATGGATTATTAGATTATGTACGGAGTTTGAACCTGGTCTTACCAATACTGTAAGCATTAAACCTGTTTTAGTAAGAATACAACAAAATATTTAATGTATTTTTTTTTTTAATTTATCCAGTGTCATGTGATATGCTGGCTGTGGTCATGTGATACTTGTTTGCTCTTACTTAAATGGTGATTATTCTGTGTAATGGTATTAGCATTGCGAAAGGGTTGTTACACGAAAGCTTTGCTTTAATAAAGTTTTTGCTTGACGTTGGAGCGGTTTATTTATGAGTTTATCATTGTTGTTCTTCCAGTTACCACAGTCTCAACCTTGTTACCATATGTTAAACATCCACTGCCCTACATCTTCTGGCATAGTTGGCAATGCCTCACATCATCACAACCCCATCTCTCGAATGTGCACCAATGACAAAAGCCACAACAGTATTGTTTACTTTCAGTCCCATATCATAACCTGCAATGACACAACCCCCCCCCCCTGCCATTACTATATTGCTTACCAGGCAGCCCTGAGTATCCACACTGTGAAGTGTCTCAAACACACACACACACACACATCCCTCGTCTGGCAGGAAAATCCCTTCCAGCAGTAGACTTCCCAACAGTGCTTAGAAACCTGCTGCCATGCACAACTTTTTCCCACCAGCACACTTGATGCTGGCAAGATCTTGCCAGTAGGAGCTTGTGCTTTACCAGATTATTTTGTTTGCATTTTAAATTTAACAGGTGTAGATCCCATTGGACTTCAGTCATGGTCTGGCATCCCTTCATTACCATAATACGACAGTGACTCGCATAATGGCTGTGATTCATGAATAAATCTTAGTCGTTCACGTGGTCTGCATTCAGCACTGCTGTATAAGGTAGCCTACTGCTGTTCAGGGTGCCCTACCAAGCTACGCAGTAAGAAGCAGCCTTATACAGCAGCACTGTCAAGCTTCACAGAACTGCTTCCTGCTCCAAGCAGAGGAGTGACTGGTACACACTAGTGTACCAGTCATGCCAGTGTACCTTTCAGGAAAATTGGGTGGTGGCTGTGCACTTGTGGATAATGCTACAGTTCATTTCTTCGACTCTGGATAGTTTGTGACATTGTACGAAAGACCGTGCACAGAAGGCCCTTACACATTTGTATATTGTCTTTGTGAATATCAAGGTGGGGGGGTTTTGTTTTTTTGTTTTTTTTTTTTGCCCAAGACTATTGGGGATCCTACAGACAGTAATTAGAGTTGCAGTTGCATGCTGCAGAATCTGAGGAAGAAGCAAGTCTGATTAGCATGTGTGCCATGTAGGCTTTATTAGCCAATGAGGTGACTCACAAAAGCTAAGCTTTTGTTAATCATGTGAAAGCTGTACATTTGTATGGCTTTCATGTGTGGGTGACAAATGAGTAGCATTAAAACTAAATTTAAAATGTTTAACAGAGGACATGGGCCACATAATTTAGTACTAGCAAGACGTATGTTGTGCAGGTCTGCAGTAGGATTATCCTGCACTTCTCTTAAAGTTTATATATATATCTCCGCCATTGTGGCTTGGGTTTTTGAAACACACACACACACACACACACACACACACACACACACACACACACACACACACACACACACACACACAGTGAAATAGTTCTTTAATGGACTCCTGGGCCTCAAACCTCCATGGAAGGCTGTATCACCCTCTTGAGCCATTACATTTGTAGTGGAAAAGATATGTATAGCTCCTTTATAGACCAGTTGCTTCTTGTGCTCTTTTCACATTATCCTATTTGGCTTTTTTCTGGCTTCTGTTTTTTAGACTGTAGGATCTCTAAGCTGTCAGCTCTTCCGTGCAGAAAGCCTTTAAAGTGGTTTCATAAAGACAAGATAAATCTTAGAACTAATCCATAATTCATTCATAAAGCATTGCCAGAAGTGGCACTGAACTAGACCATATGGTCGCTTATGGTCCATCACATTTCCAAGAACAGCTGAGAGAAAGGATATTGCTTTTTCTAGATGTAGCTAGCTGCATTAATGTATGGCAAGGATCTCAAAAAGCCCTCATTGTCATTTGAGGATGAAACCCCCAGTTTGTGGGGATAAAGCCTCATTTATGGTCTATGTGACCTAGATGCGATTAATGACTTCCTAGGGAGTGTGAATGTGACTGTTCTTGGGGGGGGGGGCTATAGAGTAGCATGATCCCTCGGGGATGGCAATGCAAGGAATGACCTTGAAGTGGGAGATTTTCCACCAAGCTGTGCTTATGGTAGCCTTCATTACGGGTACGTGGGAGTGTGTACTAGCCTGATAGCCCACTTGAGGTAATGTAGATAACATGTCCCTCACAGAGGAGTGTGGTTAGGGCCTGTAGTATGTATACTGTCATTACTGAGACACTGGAAAAGGCATGAACAACCTCCATAGCAGACTCCCTCAGGGCTCAGTGCAGGGTCTTCAACTTTTTCATATCTACTTCTTGGAAGTCCAGACCAACGTTAAGGGCTTCTGGCTACCAAATCTGTAGATTATTACAAACTAGGAGCAGTCATAGAAATCCCCCAACACACTAATATATTCCAGGAAGGGCTAATACAGACAATTAACTGGTGTCATCGACACAGTTTTAAAAACTGAATGTCAAGCAATGCATAATAGTACCCTTTGGGAAGTCAGCTACCGAAGGAAAGTACCTCACTAATAACGCACACTTAACAGTAGACTTAGTAGTTAGGGATTTGGGGACATATGTAAGACAGTAGCCTAGCTTTTGACCAACATGTGTAAGATGGCAGCAAAATCATTTTTTGTTACTCAACGTATAAATAAGGGTGTGGCATCTAAGTCCAAGGAAGTCATTGTCCACTGTACTCCTCCATCACCAGACTCATCACTAAGTGCAATGCCCCCTTCAAATATACCTGACAAGGCATGTGCAACAACTGGAATATCCAAAGAGGTTCCTCACAAAAAGAATATAAGGTGTTAACAACATGTCCTATGCAGATTGCCTCAAAGCCCCTTCCCTGTAGTCTGTCTCCTACAGACTTTTGAGGGGTGTTCTATGTCTATCGTACATGTCTGTATGGCATTCCAGGATCCTGCTCTAATAAGCCTCTTGCATATCCACAAAACATGTAACATTAGAACTAACCAATCCAGGGTCATAAACCTTGCTTGTGACATACCTTTCCTTCCAACATATACTAGTTATGTGTCTGAGAATACTCCTTCTCTGGAACAGGCTTCTCATAACTTTATAATGGAGTTCTTCTGTGATCCTATTCAAGCATAACCTGGACTGTTGGATGGGAATCAGAAATTCATCCTTAGGTTTGTCATCTGTGTCTTTAATGGATAGAACCAACCTGTAAATGTTTGACCATGCATGCCCTACCCCTAAAAATGACGTCTAGGGCACCAAACTTGTTGGACACATTTGTGGATGCATGGATAGGCATAGAACGGCCCTTGTGGTCATTAGCCTAGCATACACCTATAGCTGCCTGAATGATGACACCAGTGAATGGTATTCATGTCTCACTGGGTAGTCTCAAGTGTGATTAGAATTGGCATGATTGTTGGACAAAAAAGCATACAGAAAAAACATTTGCTGGATGTGTACAAACAGCAGAAGTTATATAGAAAGACAAAGGACTTCAGGTATTTTCACCAGCTTTTTGTGTCCTCCTTCAAATTAGGCAGATTGAGTATGCTTATGTACAAACTGTCAAGAGTGGCTGGCTAAATGAGTTACATTTTACTAGGACAACAATAGAAAGATTTTGGGGGATCAGTGTTTGAACTCACTGTAGTAGAGCAGAAACAACAAAGTAGCCTTCTTTGAAGAGTTTCAACTTAGCGTGTTTGTGAGGCATTCATCTGGTTTACCGTCTGCACAGTAATATTCTGTGCAGGAGCAGGGCAGGTTTCACAACTGCAATTTCTGAGGACATATTTATAACGAATGTCTGAAGTAGCTCATTGTTTTAGTATTCTTACCATAGTATTCTTCTCATTGGTAATGAATAATATTGAACATAGTGTAGTTGTATGTGCACACTCACCGTAACAGTAGGTGCTTGAGTAGTAGGGTCACTGCTGTAGCTTAAGCTCCTTCTCACCTTTCTCCTCCAAATGTACAGCTGTTTTCCTTTCTACCCTTTGGATAGATTGGATGTATAGGAAGAGGACCAGAGATCTACATTTCTCCTATCCATTGTTTTTTGTTAATATCTGGTTATTCAAAATAATCAGTGCTTGACACTTACCCATGGAACCTCTCTAGGCCATCTGGTGGTCCCAGGTACCTTTGAGGTGAATTTGTATGGTCCACCGGAGTTTATCAAACTGAGAAGGGGCATCACTTGCCTGTCTGCTGGACATAGATTTGCAACCTACTTTTCAAAAATGGACAAAGCATTGTGGGATTCTTTCACTTTTAACCATAAACTGAAACAAAATAATTGGCAGAAGAAGCTGCAGATATCCAAAAACTTGAGAAGTCATGTCATAATGATGGCTGCTCATCTGTGGCTAATTTCAAGCAATGAATAATAATAATGCAGTTGTGAACCTTCTCCATCTACTATTACTTTATATGTACTCACACAACTGCGTGTTCTAAATGTGAAACCATAAGTTTGAAGTCCCTTCTCTTTTTATAACCTTTAATCTGCAGAATGCTCTCCACAGGCTACAACTTGGGTATCACTGTAATGTTCTTCGGTATTTTTTTTAATACCTTGCACTGCATAGCACCACTATATGAATGATGAGGTATACATGATCTCTTCATGGATTACTCATCACACAACATTCAAAAAGTCAAATCAAGATCATCTTTGCACTGTGTGCCACAATACTTCTCATGACAGGCCTTTACAATAAATGTCAGGAATCTCAAAGTAAAAATAGCTAAACCCCATAGTGAAATGAACTTCTTTTAGGACCAGCAGCCCATTATGTATAACCCCAAAAGTTCTAGAAAATATTGATCAGCTTCTTCTCTTTGGTCATAAATCAACCCTCTACCACTTCACTGTTTATTTACAAGATCCTGTAAAATTGGTCATGCCTTGTAGCAGGAAAACTACTTTTCATGTTCATTCTCATGTAGACTTTTTAAGTGTTTTCAGTGCAACTTGTCACACAGACTGTGGTGCAGAGATTTCTTCAGAAATTTGAGCCTTGGCCTGCATCCTTTGAATGATCCTTTTGATGGTTTTCCTCATCAAATTCTAAAGTTCTGTGCAAGTTCATAGATATCCTGTTTTGCTTCCAGCGACTGGATGTCTCCTGTAGTCACACTGTTTATTAAATTACAAACCAGTATAATTCTAATGTTTGAAGTTAAAATTGAGAGAAGTTTGATAGGTGAAGTGTAGTATACAACTGTAAGTGTCCCTGTGGCAAAAACTTTGGTGAATATGAAGGTATCGGTTACTTCAGAAAAAGACATGGAAAGTGATGACACCTGTGTGGGTGTGGGTTCAGGCTGGTAATGAAAAAAATGATAGAAAAGGTTTTGCAGCAGTAAACCTAAGGTGTTAGTATTACACTTGATGGGATCGTGCACGTTATGACTGCTTTCTGTATTAGTTTAATGTGCTACATTGCAGGAGTCTTCAAAGGTTGATTTTCTGAGTTGATAAAAAAGCGGTACTAGGCCATGTTACCATTAAAACAGCTCTGTGAAAATGTGTACAACAACTGTGTATCTTTAGAAGATAAAGAAAGAAGGAGAAATTTGCACTTAAGTTGCATTTTAGAAAAGAAAAATGGTGGGTGGCATGAATTTTTTAACACAACAGTGGCATTATGGACTGAATTTACTAAGAAATGAGAAGCCTTGGACTACCGAATAGGCTTTCAGGTTGCCTTTATCTGAAACTGAGCAAGCTTGTGGAAAGCAATTTAATTTTTGGTACAGTTATCCTTGTGGTATGAGATGGAAATGATATTTTTGCATATTTGACAGCCTGAAAAGAGGTCTACAGTCGGGGGCTGACAAAAAAAAATGAACCAGCATTTTTAGACTATAACCTTTTGATTCACAGAGGTGATTAAGGAATTCCAACATTTCCAGTTAACTTTGTGTTTTTTTTCCTTTCTGTTATCCAAGGTAGATTGCATTATCTCTCTGCCTATATTCTGTTACAAACACCTTGTTTTACCAGTCTTCTCTGTAGTCATATTTATTTTTATGTACTTATATTTTTACGCTCGCTAATGTGCATGTTAGAGAACATAAACAACATGGAAGCAATTTTGTATTTTGTTCTTTCATAGGTTCATAGGTGTGTACTAAGCTAATGACCACAGGTTCCTTTTTGTAAGCTTAGTCATGCATCGCAAATCTCTGGCAACTTCTGGTATCCTTGGTAGTATAAGCAGGAACATGTGTGATGAAACGATCACAAGCAGGGGCCTGGAAATTAACCATTTATAGGCTACCTGTGTCCATTAGAGAAGTAGGTGGCAAACCGCAGATGAATGTATGTTTCCCCATCCAGTTGTTGAAGTTGTACTTGAATTGGGTTAGGGAGGAACTTTTCTTAACATGTATGGTGAGCCTGTTCTAAAGAAGGGGTAGTCTTTTGGGATACATACCTGTCTCTCTAGCAGGTCCTGTTTGTATCACAGGCAAGGTTTAAGTGTTTAGAATGTGTAATACTGGTGCTCTTTGTTTTGTGGATATGAATGAGGCCCATCAGAGTGGGTTGTGAAGATGCCTTGTATGCCAGATGTCCAACAGCCTGTAGGAGACAGACTGCAGGGATAGGGGTTTTGAGGCAGCCTACATAGAACACTTTATTTATACCCTTTACTCTTTTATTGAGGAACCTCTGTGGACATGTGCCTGATTAGGTACATACCAAAGGGGGAAATTAATCTGCCAGTTTGCTGTGGGATTAGGACCCACAGCCTTCTGCATGAAAGGTATGCTACCCGTTGAGCTACTGAGGCTGCTTCATGGTGGCTTAATATGCACACAAATACCATTTTGGAGAATGTCTGTTTGTATCGTTTGTGCAGCCCTCCATTTTTTAAATGTAAATAATAAATACATTTTAGTACAATGGAAACCAGTGGTATGCATATTGACTGACTTAAGAGGCATAACCATGGTTTTAAGTGCCACATCATTGTTGAGATTTGTATTAATAGTAAACGTTGTTCTGTAGGATATGAAGGGCTATGTATGAATAGTGCTATGAAACATGGCAACTCTGATTTCCAATGGTTTCTTTTGTAACCAAGGCTGGGAGAGAAGCATGAGTAGTTTTTATCACAGAAACTTTGAAATGAAAAAAGTACCTGTTCTTTCTGTTCTTGTTTACACACAGTCTTTGAATGTATAAACAACATGCATGCAGGTACATTTAGTGGTATAGCATGTCTACATCGCTGCAGACCATTTCTTGTAGTGATGTAGACAATATATAGTCTCATTTGTCAGTGTTATGTTAAAAACATTGCTGTAGTCTGGCCTTCACTGATAATGTCACAGTTTGCTGATTTCTGTATTTCATTTTGGGTCTTTAGGTCCTAGAAGAACTCAGGCTGTTGTCAAAGGTCAGGAAAGTTTGGTTAAGTCCATCATCTGAAGTAGAATGGATTCTTGCGCAAATCAAGGATCTGATGCAAGAAAACAGGTAATTTGATCAGAAGTCTTTCATATATGATCACTGCTTATTGCCCACCTCTCAATAGGTAATCCTGAAATGGTAAATAATTTTGTTCCTTTGGTGATGGTACTTGCTTGATTAATCTCACCAAGTTTGATCTGTTTTCTGGGGAGACCCCAAAGTGGTGGTCACGGTAGTTAAAATGTAAAGGTGATAGGATCCTGAATAGGCTTTTCTCATTAATTAAGATTATGGTTCTTTGAAGAAGTGTGAGCCTCAAGAATCCTTTGAATTACTTTTTGGAATTTATTTTTCCAAACTGTTTTGTGTTTTTAAGTGCACTGCATCTGAAATTTGCAAAGTTATTTGTAATGTTGCAAATTTGTTTCTGCCTTTTATGTCCATCTGTTTAATGTACTTGAAGACATTCTCTCTTTATTACTTCAGGATGTGTCATGTAAAGCATCTCGTGGTCAGATCTGCTGTTTTATAATTACCACTCGACTTCCTCTAATATTTTTATCATCGATGACCCTAATGAAGTACCAGGATAATCCATGTAAAGTGTTGATGTCTCGCATCATTTTTAGCAAATACTTTTTTTCCCAAATGTGACCTACTGGCAGACAGTAGAAATGCAGTTTTTGTCTCTGCAGAATTTACCTCAATTTTGAGTTGCGATGGAGGTGTTTATTTACTGGGTAGCATACTTGGAAACAGTAATCCTTTTAAGAGTTTCACATAAGTTCTGTTAATGAAAACAGTTACTTAATGTGGCCTTGAAATATTTCAGAATGTTTATTGTCTATTTCATTGCATCAGTTTGCTTATTTGGCATTGAGTTTAGATTTTTGCTGAGTAAGACATTCAGCCATTTTGTATACTAACATATCTGTCATATACAAGTAAGAATGCTTATCAATTGCATTAATACATCAATACAAAAGGCACTTTAATTTCACTAGAAGGAATTTTGAATGATCTAAGGAATTTACCCTGGCTGCTAGTTGGATATCCTAAAATGTTAGAGGTCTGTGAGGGTGTTGATTTGTATTTTTGCATGAACGGTATGACCTGTAGCTGATAAAGCAAGATGTACGAGGTGTACATTGAAGCAGTTAAGACACACATACAGCTAGTTTACATTGGGGAGGAATTGCTAACTTTGGAAGATAAAGCAAGAGGGAATGATTTGAGGCTAAGCCAAGTGCCTGAAGGTGAGGAGGGCAGGGGCTGTTTGGATTTTTGTCAAAATAAAGATGGCGCTCTGGACTAAACTTACATTGAAGTTACTGGGAATTATTAAACCGTAAATAATTATTAGACCGTTTGTGTCATGGTATGAAATGGAACACATTTCACAGTAATTGTGGCAGCTGGAAAAGACATATACTGTGGAAGGATGATTATTTTTTTTAATAGATTGTGATTTTTCTGAAGTCACACTGCAACAGAAATTGCAATTTACAGAGGTGATAAAGGAATTTAGATGGAAATTGAAGTGTAAACTTACTTTCCTGGTGAAACTGCAAGTATTGATGATGTTCGTGTTTCACTGTTGCAGTCGTCACATTTGCGCTATCCTGCCAGGGTAACCCTCGGCCGGCCCGAATACCAGAGGCTTAGTATTTCTGCGTCGGTTGCTGTCGTTTGAGGACTAATGTCAGGTCGTCAGTAGTATAAAGTAAAGCAGCCAACTCCATTAATTAGTCTTTCTTGCAGTGGAGCCCAAAGCAGAAGCAGTTCGCACAAGTGCCGGTCGGCCGCTACCTGAGTTTTCATGTACCGAATTGAAGTTGAAGTCTTCTAAAGCTAAGTACCCCATTGGGGATCCTTTTTTCTTGCACTAACCGATATCAGAAAAAGATAATTGTCTCGCCTGTGGAAAGCAAATACCACACCGAGACTTCCACTCTTACAGCGTCACTTGTTTAGGCCCAGACCACAACAAATCCCCTGTTGTTGCTTCTGTGCTTTGTTCAATGCCAGAACTATCTGTCGTCCGGCCCTTATTGTAGCCAGATATTTTCATTTACAGTCCTCTAATTCCAGTATGGCTTCGATAAGCCATCCGACAGCAGATCTTCTGAAAAAATGTAAAGATAAAGACGGAGACAGACCGCCCAGGTCCAAACCTACCGACAACACTTCCATTAAGCTAGTAGCCAGTCCGCCGGTACTCAGTGAGGCACTTTCGCAGCCCCTAATGCCCACTTCAGTTGATTTGCAGGCCGCTAACAAGATTTTTTCTGAGTCCGGTATGCTGCAAAACTCTTCTTTGACTAAGGATCCTGCGGTCATCTCTACCTTGGATGGGCCCGGAGCCGCTGAGCAGTCACCGGCTTCCGAGGAAGTCCTTCGCACTACCAAATCTCGACACAGACGTCTTCTTTCACGACTACCGTTCTTTCAAAAACAACCAAGTTTCTTAGGCCCAGGGTTCGAACCACACCCAAGAAACAGACGACTCACTCTCAGGCGCCTGCTACTTTGCCTTGGTCTCAAATGCTTATAATGGCGGAAGACCCTTATCATGCTGATCAGGGCAAGCCAAGCTACCCCCTCCAAAAGGAAGAGATCTGTCCCCTGTGGTTTTATCTGAACAAGAGTTAGATGAATCTGATGCATCTGACTATGAAGACATGCAACCCCTCTCCACTTATGAGGATTCTGATGCAGAGGAATCCATTCCTTCAGCCTCTCCCCCAGAGGATTTTTCCTTTTGGGAAACCCTGCATACTTTAAGGGAGGATTTCCAATGGGAGAGTCAGGACTACCCTCACTCTAAAAAGAGACTCACGGAATTCCTAGATCTTCCGCAACACAGACCCTTGGCCATCTCCCCAGTCCTGGATGTGATGGTGTGGAGGATGTTTTTGACGAATCCAGCTTGATTCCTGATGCCCTACCTCCTGCTCCCAGGAAACCAGACCGGTGCTATAGAGTCCCTGACTCACACAAATATCTTTTTTAAAAATCCAGCAGCTGACCCTGAGGTCATTTCTCAAGGGCCAAAAGGGATTAAAGCAACCGCTGCTAAGAATCCCACCCCCTCAGACAGGGATTTCTGAGCGTTGGACAGTTGAGGTAAAAACATGTACACCTCAGCTACTCTTACTATCAGGGCACTAAACTGTCAGTTCCATATACTGAAATTTCAGCAACATACCTTGGAACTCCTTAAACAAAAAAATGTCTTCCTTTCCTGCTTGGGCAGAATCTAAAGATTTACAAAACTTAATGCATTCTGCAAGTCAAGTAACTAAACGCACTTTGCACTGTGGTTTTGACACCCTTGAAGCTTTTTGCAGGGCAGCTGTGACCGTTTCTGTCATTAGAAGATATGCATGACTTAAGGAACAACCCCTGCCAGACCTTGTCAAATCTAAATTGTTGGATGCCCCCTTGCATAAAGATAACTTATTTGGCACTAAGACAGAAGAGGTCTTAAAAAAGATGGAAGAAAAAGCAAAATCTATGCAAACAGTTGAGGATTTCTTACAGGTCCAGCCCCTGGGTTCAGCAGGCATTGTCCCTCCAAGCACTGGTCCTTTCCTGCTGCGAGTAAACCAGTCCAGCCTAGGCCCCGAGGAAACAGAGCCCCCAGACAGCAGCCCCAGAGAATGCAGAGATCTAAGCAGTGGACTATCTCCAATTCAAAACCAGGTAGTTCTAAGCCACCCCCTTATGGAAAGAACTAACAATGACTCACCACCTCCACCACCCCCCTCTGCCCATCTTGACATACCCCTGGGAGGAAAACTCTCCTTCCAACCCCAAAAGAGTTCCCAGATCTACCACCAAATCAGTGGGCAGAGGCTCAAAAGCAAATCCTTTCCCTGCTCTCTATGAGGGCAGTAGAGCATGTTCCTGCAAAACAGGCCAAGGCTTCTACTCAAGACTTTTTCTGGTGCCCAGAAAAGAAGGCACCTGGTGCTCCATCCACTATCTATCCATTCTAAACACCTTCCTGGTGATCCCAAAATTCAAAGTGCTCGCCCTCCAGCAGCTACTACCCATGCTCTCCAAGGACGCTTGATTAGCCACCCTAGATCTAAAAGAGGCCTATCTCCACATTCCTATCAGGGAATCATGCAGGAAATATCTCTGCTTCAGGGCAGTATCTCAACACTTTCAGTTCTCTAAGCTTCCCTTTGGCTTATCTGTTGCTCCCAGAGTTTTCACAAAATGTCTGGCCATTGCCTTTTGCAGACAAAGAAATATCCAAGTTTACCCATACTTAGATGAGTGCCTTATTCAGGCAGACAGCCAGGAAAAGCTGCGCAAGCACCTGGCCTTTGTAAAGACCCTATTAACCTCCCTAGGGTACACAATCAACGAAAAGAAATCCAAACAGGTGCCCACCCAAAGGATAATCTTCCTGGGAGCAAGTCTGGACACAGCATTCCAGATTGCCTACCTTACACCAGAGAAACAAACTTTCCTGGCAGCCTACTTCTCTCAACTAGCCACCAGGCTCCAGCTTATCTGCAAGGAAGATCCTGCAAGCTCTGTGATTCATGGCATCTTGCATACTACTCATTCCATATGTCAGACTGCATATGAGGAAACTTCAGTAGTACCTAAAGAGCCTTTGGTGTCAGCACTCTCAAGACCCGGAAACTATTCTACCTTTAATTACTTGCCTCAGAAAGGATTTTCTTTGGTGGGCAACTGCATGCTCCCACAAAAGGGGACTACCCTTCTCCCCAACCCCCCAGACCCTCACCACAGACTCATCAAACTGCGCATGGGGTGCACACCTGGACGGCAGGTGCATACAGGGCCAATGGAGCCCACAGCAAATCCCTCTGCACATCAGTCTAAAAGAGATGATGGCTGTGCAGCACACCTTGATAGCTTTCAAACCGCTTCTCTCTCCAGGTGTTCTCCTGATCAGAACAGACAACACCACTGTGATGTGATACATCAACAAGCAGGGAGGGACTCACTCCTACCCTCTATGCAGGCTGGCCATGATCCTTTGGCTCACAGCCTCTTCCATGTAACTGCACCCTGTTAGCACAATACCTACCAGGCTCTCTCAACTCTCTGGCAGACCAGTTAAGCAGCAATCTTCTGGATCCACACGACTGGCAACTCAACAGGAGTACCTTCATCCTAATAAAACAGAAATGGGGAACCCTGAAGCCTAACCCAGAGGGAAGGGGAATTCATGCATCCCCAATTGCGGACACTCAATTTGGCAGCTTGGCTTATTCCCTAACCCCAAACCAATCTGCCATCTTCAGTAAACAGGTTCTGGATGTTATCCGTGACGCCAGACGTCCTAGCACCAGAAAGTCTAATGCAGATAAATGGAAAAGGTTCTGCACCTGGATCCAGGCTAAGGAAACCAATATGACACAGCCCTCCATCCCTGTCATCCTGGATTACTTGGCTGACCTACTACACAGTGGCCTGTCTTTCTCCTTTATAAAAATTCATGCCTCTGCTATTTCTGCTCATTTTCCCACTGAGCAGCCCCTTTTCTCACAGCCTTTGAGCAAACAGTTCCTCAGAGGGACTAGCAACCTGACTCCTCCCAGAAGGGCACCGACACCAGCTTGGGACCTTAATTTTGTCTTGGAAAAGCTCACCCTGCCCCCTTTTGAACCAGCTTCTTCTGCAGAGTTAAAATTTCTCTCCTGGAAGACTGCATTCCTTCTGGCCATTACTTCAGCCAGAAGAGTCTCTGAGCTGCAAGCAGTTATGGCTGTGGAACCCTTCATCATCTTCCATGCAGACAGGGTGTCCCTCAGAACTAACCCATCCTTCATGCCCAGGGTGGTGTCCAGTGTGGCTCTCAACCAATCCCTTCATTTGCCCACCTTCTTTCCTAATCCCCAGAACAAGGAGGAAAGGATTCTTCACTCTCTAGATGTGCACAGACAGCTCAGAGTCTATCTGGGCAGGACTAAATCCTTTAGAAAGTCTGATCAGTTGGTGGTTAGCTTTGCTACAGGGGCAGAAGGCAAAGCCATCTCCAAGCAAACTATTTCCAAATGGATAGTGCACTGCATCCATTTCTGCTACAAACAGCATGGAAAGCCCCCCCCCCAAAGGGGTCAGGACACACTCCACCAGAACAACCTCCACCTCAGCTGCTTTCCTCAGAGGAGTCCCCACCAGGGACATCCTGGAGGCTGCCACCTGGACATCTGTTCACACTTTTACCAAGCATTACCACCTACCTCTCTTCTCCAAATCCAGGGCAGGGTTTGCCTCTGCAGTCTTAACGGCCATCCTAGCCAGCCCCTAGTTTCCTTGACTGCCTCCACCCATTTCCTCAGCTTTTGGAATCTACCCAAATGTGATGTCTGCAACACTGAAACACGAAGAATATAGTACCGTTGTATACACTTACCATAGATGTAGATGTTCGAATGTATTTACTGTTGCAGTCCTGGTTTCCCCTCCCTCTATCCCCCTTTATTCTCTTTCTGCTTTTATTGCCATTCTTCCTTGCTGTTCTCCTTGCCTTACAAGGGACATATTGCTGTTTATTTTCCACTGGTGGGGTTTCTTCCACCAGAACCTGGCCTCCTACCTTGGGGGCTCCTGACAGGTTAGGGCCAAAAAAAACTGATGTAATGGCGTCGGCTGCCTTACTTTATACTACTGACAACTCAACGTCAGTCCTCAAGTGACAGCAACCGATGCAGAAATATTAAGTGTCTGGTATTCGGGTCGGCCAAGGGCTACCCTGGCAGGGATAACCCAAATGTGATGACTGCAACAGTGAATACACTCAAACATCTACATTTATGGTAAGTGTACACAACTGTACTTTCCCCTGTAGGCATGCGGATATTAACTAGTGCAAAGATGGTACTGGCTAAGGTGAAAAAAATCCTATAAATAACTGAGGAAATGGAACTGTTTTGCCCTTTTGAGATGATGCGTTCTTTGATTATTCAAGTCATGTAGCTTTACAAGTTGAATGGAAAGAACAGGTTGGCCAAGACAGCAATGGACAAGTCTGCATATTCCAGTATGTGATTAGTAGTAGACTGAAATAAGGTGTTTATCTATCTGATTCAAACAATTTAGTTATTCCATTGAAACAATGTATTTGGTGGGCAGTGAAATCAGTATGTAAAAAATGGTCTTTTTCTGTGCATATTGAAATAATGCACATATTTTTTTCTGCACAGCAGAATGATGGTAAATGGAGCAACTGGACTATTAAAGGAGTTGGTATGGGATTTTTGATTAAATTTCCTCAAATATGCAAGACTGTAAGCTATGGAATTGACTTGGAAAGTTGACAGGAAATTGTGATAGTGTGTCTCATTGTTTTAAATTAAATTGTCATTAGTGTGTTGCATGTTTTTCTGCTTTATTTAAAGTGAGCAAAAGTGTACAGCAGCTGTCTAGATCAATAGCAACATAGTGTACTAATGAATATGACTATCAATAAAACTAGAACACAGGATGATCTTAGTGTTTCACTGTTGCAGTCATCACATTTGGTTGATCCCTGCCAGGGTAGCCCTCAGTCGGCACGAATACCAGAGTGTAGTATTTCTGCATCTGTTGCTGTTGCTTCAGGACTGACGTCAGGTCATCAGTGGTATAAAAACAGGCAGCTGACGCCATTACATCAGTCTTTCTTGCTGAGGAACCCGAAACAGAAGCAGTTTGCATGAGTGCTGGTCGGCCACTACTTGAGTTTTTCATTTCCGAATTTAAGCTGAAGTCTTCTAAAGCTAAGTACCCCATTGGGGATCCTTTTTTCTTGCTCTAACCGATGTCAGAAAAAGTTAATTGTCTCGCCTGTGGAAAGAAAATACCACACCGAGATTTTCATTCCTACTGCGTTGCTTGTTTAGGCCCAGACCAAGACGTCCTCCGCTTCACTTTTGTGGTTTGTTCAACGCCAGAACTATACGTCGTCTGGCCCTTATTGTAGCTAGATATTTTTGCTTTCAGTCCTCGACTTCCGATATGGCTTCAGTAAGCCATCTGACAACCGATCTTCCGAAAAAACGTAAGGATAAAGACAGAGACAGACCACACTGATCCAAAACTGCCGACAACACTTCCGTTAAACTAGTCATCAGTTCTCTGGTCCTCAGTGAGGTGCTTTTGCAGCCCCTGATGCCCGCTTCTGTAGATTCACAGGCTGCTACTGAGACCCTTTCGGAGTCCAGTATGCCGCAAGACTCTTCTTCGACTAAGGATCCTGAGGATGTCTGTACCTTGGATGGGTCTGGAGCCGCTGAGCAGGCACTGGCTTCTGAGGAAGTACTTCAGACTATCGATACTCGACACAGACCGACAACTTCTTTCATGTCTACAGTTCTTTCAAAAACTACCTAGTTTCTAACGCCCAGGGTACGAACTACACCCAAAAAACCGACAACCCAAGCTCAGCCCACTGCTTCCTTGCCTCAGTTTCAAATGGTTAAAATGGCGGAAGACCTAAATGCTTATCAGGGGAAGCCAGGCTACCCCTTCCCAAAGGAAAAAGAGACTTATCCCCAGTAGTTTTATCTGAACAGGAGTCCGATGACTCTGATGCATCTGAATATGAAGATATGCAACCCCTCTCTGCTTATGAGGATTCTGATCAGCCTCCCCACCCGAGGATTTTTCCTTTGGGGAAATACTACATACTTTAAGGGAGCATTTCCAATGGTAATGTCGGGACTATCCTCGGTCAAAAAAGAAAAAAGAGAGACTCTGGGAATTCTTAGATCTTCCACAGCACAGACCTCTGGCCATTCCTCCTGTCCTGGATGTTGTGGATGATGTCTTTATGAAATCCAGTCTGACCCCCTGACACCCTCCCTCCTGCTCCCAGGAAACCTGACAGGTACTATAGAGTCCCTGACTCTCTCAAATGTCTTTTCAAAAATCCTACTGCTGACCCCGAGGTAATCTCTCAAGGACCTAAAGGAATCAAAGCAACTTTAGCTAAGAATCTCACCCCCTCAGATAGGGTTTCCCGAGCATTAGACAGATTGGGTAAAAAAAAGTATACACCTCTGCTACTCTTGCTATTAGAGCATTAAATTGTCAGTTCCATATGCTGAAATATCAGCAACATACCATGGAACTCCTCAAACAAAAAATATCTTCTTTCCCTGTTTGTGCAGAAAATAAGTGTTACAAGAGTTAATACATTCTGCAAGTCAAGTGACTAAGCACACCTTACAATGTGGTATTGACGTCCTAGATCACTGTTGCAGTCATTACATTTGGGTAATCCGCTGGCAGGTTGCCCTCATTTGGCCTGATTAACAAAGTCTTGGGTCCTGCGTCAGTTGCTGTCCCTTCTTCCATTACGTCAGGTCGTCAGGGGTATAAAACATGCAGCCGACGCCATTGCATCAGTTTTTCTTGCCTCAGATGTCAGGTGCCCCCCAAATGGGGAGCAAAATATATACAAGTTATTAAAAACACAAAAATATACCTCCAAACAAAAGCAAATACACCAAAAAGGCCAGACCATGTCAAATCCAAATTATTGGACGCACTCTTGCACAAAGACAACTTATTTCGCACCAAGGCAGAAGAGGTCCTAAAAAAGATGGAAGAAAAAGGTAAATCTATGTAGACAGTTAAGGACTTCTGACAGGTCCAGCCACTGAGGGTCAGTAGGCATTTCCCCTCCAAGCACTGGTCCTTTCCTGCCCCCCCCCAGGTCAGCTCATCCCAGACCCAGGGGAAGCAGGCCCCCCCCAGACAATAGCCTAGGGGATGCAGAGATCTAAGCAATGGAGATGTTCTTTGTGTTTCACTGTTGCAGTCATTACACTTGGGTAATCTGCTAGCAGGTTACCCTCAGTCGGCCTGAATTCCAAAGTCTTGGGTGCTGCGTCGTTTGCTGTCTCCTCTTCCATGACGTCAGGTCATCAGGGGTATAAAACATGCAGCCCCGACGCCATTTTCTTTAGTCTTTCTTGCTGCGCGGTACCCGAAGCAGAAGCAGTTCGCAAGTGCCGGTCAGCCGACTCCTGAGATTTTCAAGTTCGAGTTTCAGATCCGAAGTCTTCTATAAAGCTAAGTACCCCGTTCGGGGAAACTTTTTTCTTGCTCCAGACCGATGTCAGAAAAAGTTAATTGCATTTCTTGTGGGAAGCAAATACCTCATAAGGACTTTCATTCTTACTGTATTCCTTGCCTAGGCCCTGACAATAATGTTTCAGGTTGTCAGTTTTGTGCTAGATTTAACCAACTGACTGTTAAGCGACAGTATGATTTTGCATTAAACTATTTTGGATGCAGGTTTAATTATCCAGAAATGTCGTCGGATAGCCGTCCGACTACCGGAGTTCACAAAATACGCAAAGAAAAAGAAAAGGGTAGATGACCGAGGCCCAAAACCAACGACAAAGCTTCTCCTAAGCCAGTCGCCGGTTCTCAGTGAGGTGTTTTCGCAGCCCTTGACGCCCGTTACTTTAGAGTTGCAGGCCGCTACCGACTCCCACGTGGAGTCATCTATGCTGCTGGAAACTCAAGGTATTGAAGCCTCGGACGCTATTCCTGCAGATGGGTCCAGAGCCGCTGAGCAGGCACCGGCTTCTGAGGGTGTATTCAGACCTAAACATCTACACATTAAACCGACTTCAAAGGCAAAGAAGCAAACCCAAGAGCCATGTGGACAGGCCTCCATGCCCAAAAAGCAGATGCTCAAAATGGCCGAAGACTTGATTACCTTGATCAGAGGTTCCCATCCCCCTCCTGATAAGAGGCCTAGGCAAGAGACTGATTATGAATCTTCAGATCAGGTTTCCATTTCTTCTGATTCTTCTTCTGATCAGGGATATTTTCTTCCCCCCCATGAGGATTCTGATGCTGAAGAATCTATACCTTCAGCTTTTCCTCCAGAGGACTATTCTTTTGGGGAAACCTTACATACCGTGAGGGAGCATTTCCACTGGGAGAGCCAAGATTTTTCAGTATCTAAAAAGAGGCTCAGGGATTTCCTGTTACTACCTCAACACAAGCCACTAGCCATCCCACCTACGTTAGACATGGTTGATGATGTGTTTTCGGAGTCTAGTCTTACCCCTGACTCCTTACCTCCAGCTCCTGTTAAGCCTGACAGATATTACAGGGTTCCTGACTCACATAAATTCCTTTTTAAAAACCCTGCTGCAGACCCAGAAACTATTTCTCAGGATCCCAAAGGTGTCCACTGCAAAGAACCCTACCCCCTCTGACAGAGATTCTAGGGCACTGGATAGATGGGGAAAAAAGGTTTACACATCTGCTGCCTTGGCTATAAGGGCCTTAAACTGTCAGTTTCATATGCTCAAATATCAGCAACATGTCATGGCATTGCTTAAACAGAAAATGTTGTTAAACTCTGAATGTGCAGAAAACAAGGAAATGCAGGATTTATTGCATGCAGCTGAAGAAGTTGGAAAGCATACTTTGCAATGTGGTTTGGATTCTTTAGAACCCTCCTGCAGGGCCGCAGTTTCAGGTTCTGTAATTAGGAGGCATGCTTGGTTAAAGAAACAAAATCTGCCTGATCATGTTAAAGTTAAATTATTAGATGCACCTTTACAGCATGATACTTTGTTTGGTGTTGAGGCAGAAGAGATGTTAAAGAAAATGGAGGACAAAGCTAAATCTAGGCAAAAGGTCAAAGATTTTTTACAAGTACAGCCACCTAGGTTTAGTAGACACTGGCCAACAAAGAATTGGTCCTTTCCTGTGTCAGACAGACTTCAAAGGGGCAGACCCAGACACCTGAGAGGCAGATCTCAGGCGCAAGGTTCATTCCGCTCAAAACAATGGTGGGCTTCTACCTCCATAGTTGGAGAAGACTAATCACAACCTTTCAGGAAAGAGTCCCAATGATTTCCCCCTGCCTGCACCAAGCACTTATCCCCTGGCAGCCCCCTTAGGGGGAAAATTAGCACTTTTTTCTCAAAATTGGCACATTATAACCCAGGACAAGTGGGTCTTAAATATCGTGTCACAAGGCTACAAGTTCCATTTCCATACCCTGCCAAAGGCAAACGGCTGGCCTGATCTGCCAAAAAATCAACTGGCAGAGGCACAAAAACAAGTGTCATCCTCATGGACATGGGGGCCATTCAACTAGTACCAGAGCAAGAGCAGGGACAAGGATTTTACTCAAGACTGTTCTTGGTACCCAGAAAGGACAAGACCTGGAGGTCAATACTGGACCTATCTATTTTGAACACATTCCTGGATATACCAAAATTCAAGATGCTGACTTTGCAGCAGCTGCTGCCCATGCTGGGCAAGAACGCTTGTCTTGTGGCTTTAGACCTAAAAGAGGCATACCTGCATGTCCCAATCAGACAAATATGCAGAACATACTCAGATTCAAGATTGGCTCAATCAATTACCAATTCTCTGCACTGCCCTTTGGCTTATCTACTGCACCCAGGGTCTTTACAAAGTGCCTGGCACCAGTAATTGCATTCTGCAGACAAAGAGGAATACAAATATATCCATACTTGGACGACTGTCTAATTCAAGCAGAGAACAAGGACATTCTTCTACAGCATCTGGCGTTTGTGAAAAGACTTCTAACATGCCCAGGGTACACAGTCAACGAAAATAAATCAAAACTAGTACCCTCTCAAGATATAACATTCCTGGATGCAAGCTTAAATACAACTGCCCAAATGGATTATCTCACGCCAGACAAACAAAGGCAACTGACTACCTATTTCAAAATGCTGGCAACAAAGGCCCAGTTTACTGCAAGAAAAATTCTGCAAGCTTTGGGCTTCATGGCATCCTGGCTCCTACTAATTCAATATGCAAGACTACATATGAGGAAACTTCAATGGTACCTAAAAAGTGTTTGGACTCAACATTGCCACAGCCTGGAAACTATGATTACTCTCATTCCCTGCCTGCATCAGGAGTTTCGATGGTGGGCAAAGGCTTGTCACCAAAACAAGGGACAGCCATTCACATTACCCCCAGCCAGGCAAACACTAACAACAGATTATGCCTGGGGGGGCCCACATGGCAGGAAGATGCATTCAGGGTACATGGACCTCAAACCAAATGCATCTACATATCAATCAAAAAGAGATGCTAGCAGTTCCAAATGCCCTGACAGTCTTCAAGGACCTACTTCATCCAGGTCAACTACTGATAAAGACAGACGACACCACGGTCATGTGGTATATAAACAAGCAGGGGGGCACTCATTCTTACCCTCTTTGCAGACTAGCCATGACTTTGTGGGACATAGCATTGACTTACCAAGTACACCTGCGGGCACAATTCCTGCCAGGAGGGAGAAATACTCTGGCAGACGACCTAAGCAGAAACCTCATGGATCCCCACGAGTGGCACCTGGATCCACAAGTCTTCAGCATGATAACAAGGAAATGGGGATGCCCAGACATAGATCTATTTGCCTCCCCTCACAACTACCAACTAAAAAGATTCTGCACAAGGATTTATCACAGACAAGCATGGGAAGTGGACGCCCTATCTTTCAGCTGGAAAAACCTATCAGTATACGCATTTCCCCCTCTGCCTCTCCTCCCCAAGGTACTCCTAAAGGTCAGACAAGAGAAGCCAAGGATGATACTAATTGCCCCAGACTGGCCCCGCCAGTACTGGTATCCAATACTAAGGAGCTTGTCTCAATGCCCAGCTTGGACCTTACCTCAGATACCTCATCTACTGTCCCAGCAAAACAATCAGATCCTGCACAGCCAACTCAGGACTTTAAACCTGGCAGCATGGCAGATAATGTAGTCATACAAAACACACCTCTCAGTAAAGCTGTGATGGATGTCATTTTAGAGGCCAGAAGGCCTAATACTAGAAAATCTTATGCTGGAAAACGGAAGAGATTCTGTGCTTGGAACCAGGCACAAGGAACTGATACAGCTGTGCCAAATATTCCACAGATTTTGCAACACTTAGCTGAGATGCTAGACAAAGGTCTATCTTTTTCATCTATTAAAATTCATGCCTCTGCCATTTCGGCTCATTACAATACAGAGCCACCAATCTTTTCTCATCCCTTGCTAAAACAGTACCTCAGAGGAGCCAAAAACTTGAGGCCTCCAAGATCATCACCAATGCCTGCATGGGACCTGAACTATGTCTTGGAAAAACTCACCCTGCCACCTTTTGAGCCAGCTGCTACGGCTGATATAAAGTTTTTATCTTGGAAAACAGCTCTGCTCCTAGCAATAACTTCTGCAAGACGAGTTTCAGAGCTTCAGGCACTCATGGCTGTGGAACCTTTTATCATTTTTTATCCAGACAGGGTCTCTCTGAGGGTAAGCCCAACATTTGTGCCTAAGGTGGTGTCCAGTGTGGCTCTTAACCAAACTATTCATCTGCCAACTTTTTATCCAAATCCACAGAACAAGGGGGAAAGAATTCTACATTCTTTGGATGTACACAGACAGCTTAGACTCTACTTGGACAGAACCAAAGTTTTCCGAAACACTTAACAACTACTAGTGGCATATGCTGCAAGATCACAAGGAAAGGCTATCTCAAAGCAGACTATTTCAAAGTGGATAGGCCACTGCATTCATTTCTGCTACTTAAACCATAGCAAGCCAGTACCCAAGGGCATTAGGCCACATTCAACCAGAGCTGCAGCCACTTCAGCAGCCTTTCTCAGGGGAGTACCAACCAAGGACATTTTAGAGGCTGCTACTTGGAGTCCAGTGCACACCTTTACCAAGCACTATAATCTGCCACTGTACTCTAAATCCAGGGCAGGCTTTACCACTGCAGTTCTGCAGGGCCTCATAGCCGCTCCTAATGCTGTTTAGCTCCAGCCTCCCATCCATAGCTTTGGGGCTCTACCCAAATGTAATGACTGCAACAGTGAAACACGAAGAACATAGTACAGTTGTGTACACTTGCGATAGATGTTCGAGTGTATTCACTGTTGCAGTCCAGGTTACCCACTCGCCATCCCCCTTTTCTCCTGATCGAACCTATCTTTCCTTCTCTGATTTATACAACCTATGTGGTGTATTTGCTTGTAGATGAAGGTAAAGTTTATAGTGGTGCATGTATTTATATGTATATAAATTTTGGCTGCCCTTTTTGGGGGCACCTGACATCTGGGGCAAGAAAAACTAAAGAAAATTGCGTCAGCTGCATGTTTTATACCCCTGACGACCTGACGTCATGGAAGAGGAGACAGCAACCAACGCAGGACCCAAGAATTTGGAATTCAGGCCGACTGAGGGCTACGTGCCAGCAGATTACCCAAATGTAATGACTGCAGCAGTGAATACACTCTAACATCTACATTTATGATAAGTGTACACAACTGTAATTTCCTCCTCTTCAAAACCAGAGAGAGTTAAGCCATCCCCTTATAGTAAATGTTCACAATGACTTTACACTTCTACCCCCTCCCTCTGCCAACCTGCACTTGACCCTAGGAGGAAAACTCTCCTTCCACGCAAGCAATCAGGCCACAATTACCCCTCACCACTGGGTCATCAACATAGTGTTCCAGGGATACAAATTTTATTTTCACACACTGCCAACCCCAAAAGGGTTCCCAGATCTACCCCCAAACCAGCGGGCCGAGGCCAAAAAGCAAGTCCTTTCCCTCCTCTCTGAGGGCAATAGAGCATGTTCCTGCAGAACATACAGGCCAAGGATGTTAGTCGGGCTGACTGCAAGGACAGTCCTTCAAGCCTTAGGGTTCATGGCATCTTTTCCTTTGGCCTAAAGGTGGTTTAGTGTGGTTGTTTTAAACCAAACTATTTTTTTGCCTACTTTTTGCAGATCCCCAAAATAAGGGGGGGAAAAGATTTTGCATACTGATGTGTACAGGGCAGTTGCGTTATATTTTAAGCAGGACTAAGGATTTTAGGCAGTCTCAGCAGTTGTTGATTCCAGCTGGGATTAGGCCTCATTCCACTAGGGGCTACTGCCACTTCAACAGCATTTCTAAGGGGTGGCAAGGATATTTGGGATGACACTTTTAGTACAGTTTTAACCCTAGATGTTGATGTAGATGTTCCAGATCCACATTTACAGTAGTCCAATTCTCCTCCCCTCTGTGTGTGTGGTGTGGGGTGGTTGGTGGGGGGTTGTATTTTTGTTTTGTTATATTGTACATATATTTGGTACAGGAGTTGTGGTGTTTTGTGGTTTTGGCCTTATCTTTTTAGGGTCTTCTGACATCTGGGAATGGAGGGACACTACCCAAGTGTTAGGACTGCAGCAATGTGGATCTTCGAACATCTACATTTATGGTAGGTACAAAACTGTACTTTTCTACTCCAGACTCTTCCTGGTACCCAGAAAAGAGGAGACATGGCGCCCTATCCTCGACCTATCCATTCTAAACACCTTTCTGGTGATAACAAAACTCAAAATGCTCACCCTACAGCACCTTCTTCCTATGCTTTCCAAGGATGCTTGGTTAGCCACCCTAGACCTAAAAGAGGCCTACCTACACATCCCAATCAGGGAATCATGAAGGAAATACCTGCATTTGAGAGCAGGATCACTGCACTTTCAGTTCTCTGCACTTCCCTTTGGCTTATCTACTGCTCCCAGAGTTTTCACAAAATGTCTGGCTCCCGCCATTGCTTTTTGCAGGCAAAGAAATGTTCAAATTTATCCATACGTGGGCAACTGCCTGATTCAGGCAGTTAGGAAAAGCTGCTAAAGCACCTTTGTAATGGACCTACTGACCTCCTGGGGTACACGATCAACGAAAAGAAATCAAAACTAGTACCCACTCATAAAATTGTATTCCTGGGAGCAAGCCTGGACACAGCATCCCAGATGGCATTCCTTACACCAGAAAAACAAACCTACCTTGACAACCTACTTCTCTCAACTAGCCACCAGGATCCAGTTATCCGCAAGGAAAATCCTGCAACCTCTAGGATTCAGAAGCCCTTGCAATCTACTCATTCTATATGCTAGACTGCATATGACAAAACTACAATGGTACCTAGTAAGCCTTTGTTGTCATCTCTCTCAAGACCTGGAAACCCTTATACCAATGATACCTTGCATAAGGAAATATTTTCTTTGGTGGGCAGCAGCATGCTACCACAACAAGGCACTTCCCTTGTCACTACCCCATGCTGCCCAGACCCTCACCACAGACATATCAGTCTATGCCTGGGGTGCACACCTGGACGGCAGGTGCATTCAGGGTCAGTGGAGCCCAAATCAAGTACATCTGCACATCAACCAAAAAGAGATGTTAGCTATTCAGCATGCCCTGACAGCTTTCAGACCCCTTCTGTCCCCGGGGCCTCTGCTGATCAAAACGGACAACACCACGGTGATGTGGTACATCAACAAGCATGGAGGGACTCAATCTTATCCTCTGTGCAGGCTCGCCATGACCCTTTGGCACACTGCTGCAGCCATGCAACTACATCTGTTAGCACAATTCCTGCCAGGTTCTCTAAACTCTCTGGCAGACAACCTAAGCAAAGACCTGCTAGACCCACATGAGTGGCAGCTAGACTTCACCCTTGTAACCTTAAAATGGGGCACCCCGAAGGTAGACCTCTTTGCCTCCCACTCCAATCACCAGCTCAGCAAATTCTGCACCAGGGAACCTAACAGCAAGGCCTAGAAAGTGAATGCTGTATCCTTCCAGTGGGTAAACCACTCAGTCTGTGCATTTCCCCCTCTACCACTCATTTCAAGGGTACTGATCAAATTAACGGAGGAAAAACCAAGGACAATCCTGATTGCCCCAGACTGGCCACGGCAGCACTGGTACACACTACTGCGCAGCCTGTCACCTCTGCCACCATGGCACCTACCTCAGATCCCAATACTCCTGACCCACAGGAATGGAAAATTCATGCATCCCCAATAGCAGACCCTCAATCTAGCAGCCTGGCTTTATTCCCTGGCCTCTCCTCAAGCTGCCAGTCTAAGCAAGCAAGTTCTAGATGTTGTACGCAAGGCCAGATGCCCCAGCACTAGAACGTCTTATGGTGACAAGTGGAAAAGGTTTTGCACCTGGATCCAGGCTAAGGGAGCCGAAATGGCACAGCCCACCCTACCTCTCATCCTGGGTTACCTGGCAGACCTATTACACAAGGGTCTATCTTTCTCTTCAATTTAAATTCATGCCTCTGCCATCTCTGCTTATTTCCGCACAAAGCCGCCACTTTTCTCACACCCTCTCATCAAACAGTTCCTAAGAGGGGCTAACCACTTGAGGCCACCCAGAAGAGCTTCTACCCCAGCTTGGGACCCAAACTTTGTGTTGGAAAAGCTCCACCCTACCCCCCTTTGAACCTGCAGCTTCAGTAGAGTTAAAATTCCTGTCTTGGAAGACAGCCTTGCTTCTGGCCATCACTTCAGCTAGAAAAAGTATCAGAGCTGCAAGCACTTATGGCTGTAGAGCCATTCAGCATTTTCCATGCTGACAGGGTCTCCCTCAGGACAAACCCATCCTTCATGCCAAAAGTGGTGTCCAGTGTGGCTCTCAACCAATCCATACATTTGCCCACTTATTTCTCTAACCCCCAAAACAAGGGGGGAAAGGATTCTGCACTCTCTAGATGTGCACAGACAGCTCAGATTCTACATAGACAGGACTAAATCTTTTACAAAAACTGATCAATTGCTAGTCATATTCGCTGCAGGAGCAGAGGGCAAGGTCATATCCAAACAAACAATTTCCAAATGGATAACACATTGCATCCATTTCTGCTACAAATATCACGAAAAACCTCCCCCCAAGGGGGTCAGGACACATTCCACCAGAGCAACCAGCACCTCTGCAGCTTTCCTCAGAAGGGTCCCCACCAGGGACTTCCTGGAGGCTGCAACATGGACTTCTTTTAATACCTTCACCAAGCATTACCACCTGCCTATCTTCTCCAAATCAAGGGCAGGCTTTGCCACTGCAGTCTTACAGGGCATCCTAGCAAGCCCCCAGTCTTCTTGACTGCCTCCACCCTTTTCTTCAGCTTTGGGAATCAACCTAAATGTGATGACTACAACAGTGAAACACAAAGAACATAGTACAGTTGTGTACACTTACCATAAATGTAGATGTTCGAGTGTATTCACTGTTGCAGTCCTGGTTCCTTTCCCTTCATCCCCCTTGTCTCTCTCTCCCTTTACAAGGAATTTTTGGTATTTACTTTCTACTGGTGGTGTTCTTCCACTATAACCTAGCTCCTTATTTGGAGCTCCTGACATTTAGGGCAAGAAAAACTAATGTAATTGCGTCAGGTGCCTATTTTTATACCACTGACAACCTGATGTCAGTCCTGAAGCGACAGCAACCGACGCAGAAATACTATGCCTCTGGTATTCGGGAGAACTGAGGGCTACCGTGGCAGGGATAACCCAAATGTGATGACTGCAACAGTGAATGCACTCTTAACATCTACATTTATGGCAAGTAAAGTTTACTGCCTTTGTTGGCGATATGGCCAGTAAGTAAATGATCCTCTTTTCATATAAAGTGCATACTTGTGCTCTTAAGCTCTTTAAATAAAGATTTTAATTTAAAAATAACTAGTACAACATTTAGATATCTTTAATGCTAGGTATTGCATGTATAATATTACAAGAATAAGACTATTTTCATGAATTAATGATGCTAGACCTTAGAAGATTGACACAAAAACATTTCTGACTTTACAGTAGGTTGGTTTGTTATAATTAAAATATATTAAATTTGTTACAGACTATTTTAAAACTGCTTAACAAAGGTTATCCAATAAGGCATGTTTATACGGTGTGATATATACAGGCTAAGGAATTCTTTATGCCTCCTACATTGTGACTGAATAATACATTAGTCCAAAAAAATCAATCTTAACCAGCTTTTTCACTCATCAAGCTAAGTTGAATTTCATAGGGCATTGATTAACTTGTTCCAGTAAGAAACCCCTCTCTGAGAAAACAAGTTTGAGAATTTCTCATCAAGAACTCTGTCAAGTCTCTATTTATGTATAAGGCCTTCATACCTGAACTCTCTGATATTTATCCCTGAAGATTCCATGTAGTAGTGAAAGGTCTCCCCTTAATCTGTGGTAAGATAGTGAAAAAAAGTTCTAATTCATGTAGTCTTTGTCATAACTTAGGCCAGTTAATCCTGTAAGGCATTTAGTGAAGTACGTCAAGTATGTTTTCTTTTCTGTTTTTCAGAGTTATTTGGTATATGGATTCCAGAGAGGGCCACCATATTCTAGCTTTGTTCTGACAACGGTGGAAAATAAAGCTGTCATTATCCTACTCTTCCTGATTCTTGTACATCTCCTATAAGTGCTGTAGTACAGTTGTCATTAATATAAGTAGGAAGTTTAAGTTTATTGACCACAAGAATATCAAAATCATGACTCACTCTGCTTGGTTATTGTCCGTAAAGTGTAACATTGTGTTCCTGTATCTTGTAAAATACATGATTTTAATTTAATGGTATTTATAATCTTGTTGTTTACAATGGCCCAGCTGTGTAGTCTGTTAAAGAAGGACTATAAACATGAAACATTGTGGAGATGGGTTATAATTTTGCCAACTTTTATATCATCTGTATAGATAGGGAAAAAGTTATGAACCTCATTGTCTGTTAGATACAGATTAGATAAGTAAGGACGCAAAATGGACCTCTTTGGTTCACCTTAACAGTTTAAGTGAGGCTAATGGACCATCCCTCTGTATCATTCAGATTCTGTCACATAACCATACTTGTATCCAGTTTACAAGTTCAAGTGAAAAAACCCATTCTATTTAACTCACAAGCAGTGTACAATCAACACTTTCAAATGTGCTAGTAAAGTCACCATGTATATCATCAACTAGCAGACCTGCATTTAAGACGGTGAGTGTGCATGGGAATGTAAATTGCAGTTTGTAGTTAACGGTTTCTTGACAGAAACATGTATTAAGCAGATTTTTTTTCTTCATTCTCATTTAATATCATGTCCAGAGTAACTCTCTTCATAAGTTTACCAGTACTAAGAAGAATGGATGTGAATTGGGGTTATATATCAGTTGTATTCCCTTTATCAGTGAGTCTCGCAACAGTAGTTTCTACACTTGCGGTGTAAATCTATCCTTAAAACTGTTTCTTAATAAATCTCCAAGTAATATTAACTGTTCTTGAAGTTTATTTAAATCTATGTGGCATATTCCATCCAGATCAACAGATTTGTTTTTTTTTTTCAAAGAACCTGTGACTTGATAGAATAATATGGTTAATAAATAAATTGTCTTTTCCAGGTATTCCAGGGGACTGCACATAGGTTAGTTTGTATGTTTAATGTCAAGGCCCAAAAATGCATTGCAGATTTTTTATTTATGCTTTGCAGGGTTTTGTTTTGCTGGGCTTATAAGCCTTTTTTTAAGAGAGATCTGTGGTTTATTCATTCGGACTAAAGGAACTTTGGTCAGAACACGGTGGAAATTTCATTGCTCTTTTCAACAACAAGAAAGGTTATATAAAGTATATAAAACTTAAGAAACCACTGAAAAACTCTTTTTTGACATAAGAAAATTAACAAATGTATAAGCAGAAGTTTAAAGAATGTTTAGTGGGTTTTAAAGACATGCAGGTAGGTATATGTGTGTGCCTGCAGTGAAGGTTGGATGCCAGGCTGGCAATTCGGCACAGTTAAAACTTCACTGCCAATCAGTCTGCGGACTTGTGCTCTGCTGCGGTGACCTCTAACTGGGGAAATCCGAAAGACTTTGCTTTTTTGTAATTGTGTGTTTTAGGAAAATAGGAATATGGTATTACATGGAAAATATGAATAGAAGTGCAACAGAAAAGATGTTTAGGATATTGTTTATATCTTTATGGAGATGTAGATGTGAAAAACTTATGAAATAGGATGGTGATTGTAAAATTGTATTGAGCATTCAGACATGATTGTGATAGAAACTGTAGGGGTTAAAAGAATATGTTGAAGGGTGTTATATGTGTGAAATATGAAATACTTATATTTATTTTGTGAGTAATGTGTGTTTAATAATATTAAAAGTATGACTTCCAAGATGGCTGCACATTCAGTAACAACTTAATTGTAGCCCTCCCAATGTAAAAACAGAAATTTAGCATAGAAGACCAGTGGACCTTAATTTCTGAGTAAATTTCAGTAACTGGGTAGTAAGTGCACTACCTGGATGCCAGGGATAAAGAAATGCAGAGGACCTAAAGCAAACTCAGCTGCAACAGGTGATGAAAAATCACTGACTGGGAGAAGTATTGCAGCTGTTAAGCAAAAAGAAGTGCAAGCTCTGTACAAGACTTCCAATAACCTTGAGGAAAGTATAAAGCAGCTGCATACAGGTGTGACAAATGATACAGCGATGAATATCTCAACTCAAGCAATAAAAGACTGAAAAAAAGGAAGATTTTAACAGATCCTCAATTAAGATGATAAAACTGCAAAACTCGGAGGTTACAATGAATAAAAGGCTAGCTGAGGATGAGACTGCACAAGAAGAAATGTTTCAAAAAATGAATTAGAGGACAGAGCAAGTAGAGAAAACCTGATATGTTCTGCTCTACCTGAGAAGCTGGAAGGAACAGACTGTATTAATTTCATGAAAGCAAAAATTAACTGGACTGGTATTCCACAACAGGAATTGCTAATTGAAAGGACATATCTTGTGTACGCTACAAACCTGGCTATGAGAAATCAGCTTAGAACTTTAATAGTAAAAATGCAATCTTACCAGCAGGAGGAGTTGATTCTGACAAAATTGTGGCAGAAGGACAATGTACTAAAATTGGGAGACAGTATGTTTGTGGAGAATGACAACTCATTGTACACCAGGCAGAAGAGGAATAAATGTATTATATTATATACGGAATGTCTTGAATCAGGCATGAGATTCAAACTGCTGTAACCAGCTATCATCTAAATATTTTTCCCAGGAGGAAGGACAACATTTTTTCATTAAGTATATGCTAAGGAAGAATACAAAAGTTTGTCCAACAAAAAGTAAACTGTAAAACAGAAAGAGATTCTGCTTCTTGTTCTTCTGGTAATAAAGACCACAGAGAGGGTGTGCCAGTGAAACCTTTCCCTGTATTTCAACAGAAAATGCTTGCAGAGGGGGAAAAAGTACAGGAGTTGACTAGAAGAATTAAGAGTGCACTGGGTTGAAGCATGAACAGGGTTTGGGAGATGGAGATTAACAGAAATAGAACAAGAAAATCTGTAAATATTGGACTTTCGTGGACTTTGTTAAAGTTGTAGGGGACTCTAAAGCATATGCCCTACTTCGTGTCATTAATTTTTGGAGACTAAATTCAGTAACTTGGGAATTGACAGATGTGGGATTACAAAGCAATAATTTGTGAAACAGGTCAGAAGAATATCTGGAAATATTGGACTCTTTTGTACTTTAAATGTGTAGGGGGGCTCTAAAGCATGTGCCCCAATTCATAGTAGGAGGGAAAGAGGGTTAACTGTAACTAAAACAAAATGTTTTCTTAACACTATTTAAGTGGTGTATGATTTTCTTTACATGTTATAAAGTGTTTTGTTTTTCAGTTAAAGTAAAATAAAAACGTAATGGCCATAGAAACCTGCAGACTGTACAAAAATAGCAAACAATCCGATAAACCAATGAAATATTTAAAAACTCAAAGAAACTGTAATGAATGCAAAAGGTAAGCTCTTTCACACCAAAAGGTGCTTCTTCAGACCCTAATGAGCTAAAACAAGTTCAGTATATTTAAAGAAATTCAAAAATAAAGCCAATAGCAGAGATCATATAATTAATTAAATGTAACAATTGAATACTATCAATTAATTATTTAAATAAATCCCTAGATTTCAGAACAGATCTTAAAGAAACTCTACCATTAAGAGCAGGCTGCTTATCAGCCTGAAGTCTCACAATCCAGTACAATTCCCTTCTCTCAGTAAAATTCCTAAAATCACCCATTTGTGTACTGCAGCAAACAACTTTTGTTACCATAACGTTAAAAACATGTTGATAACCAAAATTGATTACATGCTTGGCAAGTGCATTCTTACTATCAGAAACCTGTGTACTATAGATATATGTTCCCTGATCCTCTCAAATAATAAATGGTTGGTCTTGCCAATATAAAAACAGGCATATGACTTGCACGAAGCCAAGTAAATGACATTTGAGGTCCTCCAGTTTGCCATAACACAAGTTGAACACCATGCCAGACCTAGGATGAACAAATACATTAGATGTATTTATATAAAGTGCAAAAAGTGCATCTGTTGCATGGAAATGTGCTAGGAACATCAGATGTAGTTGAGGATGATGGACAACTGATCTTGTAACAAAGTTGTCTTTTGACAGACTTCTTGTTTTTGTATCTAAACAGGGGTTTATCACCAAACAACTTGTTGATGGACTCATTTGTGGTTAAATTAGACCAGTTGGACCTGATCACATCACAGATGTCACGCATGTCACTTGCATATGCAACAGTAATTGGAACTGGCCCATGCTGTGTCTTCTCATTAGAGACATCACTTGCTGTGGAAGTTTCACTAACACCAGAGAAATGTGGTCTGGCCCTGTCAGACCTGAGAGCTGTAACTTCTCTCTACATATTATCCACTTCTCTGCATCTATAGCCCCTATGCATAAGTTCTCCCTTCAAAGATTTCAAATCACTAACAAAACCTTCATGTGTATTATTAAGTCTAATGATACGCATACCTTGTCCTGTTGTAATGTTCTTGTATACAAAGGGTGGGTGCCTACTGTTACATTGTAAAACAGTAGTCTTCCTACAAGATTTCCTGTATAAACCAGTGGAAGAAATGCCATCCTTCTCTTTTGAGATACTGACATCTAAAAATGTAATACCATCTCTAGAATAATGACTAGTGAATCTCAAGAAAGATGTAGTAGTATGTAAATAAAGTATAAATTGACCCAGCTGTTCTTCAGTCCCCATCCACAACAAATAGATGTCATCAACAAATCTCCTATAAAAGGCAATATGAGTCACAAAAATATTGTTCTTTAACAGATGTTCCTGTTCCCATAAAGCCAAAACATTGTTGGTGTAGCTATGGCACAATGAGTGCCCATAGCTACTCCAGCCTTCTGTAAATAGTAGACGCATTCAAACGTAAAAGCATTATTCTGTAAAACCACTACTAAGAATAGGCAGATCAAATCGATCTGCTTAACATCATAACCACTATGCTGTAAAAGAAAAGACCTAGTCATCTCAATCCCCTCCAGGTTAGGGATGACCGTAAACAGAGACTCTACATCCAAAGTGACGATAAGAAACTCACCAAGATCTAAACCTTGGCTCAAAAAACTGTGTAAATCAATAAGAAAATGCTTAGTATACTCATAACTGTCTCCACATTGTCTAATATATGACTTGGTTGCTTTTCTACCTATACGGAGAAAGGCTTGGTCACGCACACTCTCCCTGAGATAATGGGTCCAAATGGTGGTCTCTGCAGGTTCTTATGAACTTTCTGTAAACCATGAAATATAGGCACTATAGGATGCTCCACCGTAAGATAGCAAGAAAACTCAGTGGCTATCAAAAAATTGCCAAAACAATCCTTAGTAGTGGTGGAAACAGGCGCATGCATGGCTTTTAAGTTTTTCTTTTACTTTACTTAATTGTATTTCAGCGCAGTTCATTCTGCGTAGAGTATTTTAGTATGTTTCAAATTTTTTTCAGTTATTTTTAAGTGTAATGGGGATACTAGTTTAAATAGGTGCTTCTGTTTATTCTTTTTGTTTCATTCTTCCTTCTCTCTTTCTCCTTGTTCAGTTTTAAGAAATGTAGGCACTCCAGTGTGTGTGTGTGTGTGTGTGTGTGTGTGTGTGTGTGTGTGTGTGTGTGTGTGTGTGTGTGTGTGTGTGTGTGTGTATCACTGTTGAATTGACACCTGACCCCATGTGCAAAATGGGGAAAGGGGTTGAGGATTGATATATATATATATATATATATATATATATAAAGGATCTGGTCAAAAGAGCATGACAAAAGAAAAATTAGTGTGCTTTTTCTCATTCTTGCATAGAGGAAGGATTGAGTTAAGGCCCATAACTTTATATACCAAAAACGGACCAGCACAATGGTGATGCAGCTAAAATAAATTTATTGTAAATATCAATGCCATTTATAATGAATAAATGGCTAACAGACCGGTTTCGGCTATAAAAAGCCTTCTTCAGTGCTTAAACAAAAATTAATCAGTAATTAGGTAGCTCCAACATCCTGGTCTTATATAAGGAGACATTTAAAGGTATATTACAAAAACATGTTAAGTTGTATAAACCAAATCACTGTCAAAACTGATGTAAAATATTAGTGAAGACATAGTGCCAAAATAATAAAATGTAGTAGTACATTGCATGAACAAGCAGGCTAACATATATTATTCCATTTCATTTAATCCAGGTTTGAACAAAGCCCCTAACCTGGTTATCCACATTGTTTCCATGTTATCAAGTTTATTATGCCAACCTGCTTTAAAATTTCTATACATTTGAATTCTGTCAGTAATAATAAATTTAAAGAGAGCAGTTGGATGATGAATAGTGTGTTTGTAAAGAGCATTAGACAGACAGTGGTTTCTGATGGCACTGAGGTGTTCACTAATTCCCAGTTTAAATGGTCTGGACGTCTGACCAACATAAAATGAGGAACAGGTACATGTAGCTAAATAAATGACCCAGTCCAAACTACAATTACCAAAAATGTTGATCTTATATACTTGAGATGTATTTTTGTTAGAAAATTTCTTTGTTTTAAGAATGTGTTCACAGGCACTACAGTGCCCGCAAGGAAAACACCCCACCAATGGGTCACCAAATAGAGTAGTTTGAACTGATGTCACTGGTGTATATCTCTTATAATGTGTTAAACGAGAGTGTATGGTCCTACCCCTATTGTATGAAAAGGCACATTTGCCTGGTAAGATGATATTCAAAAGCTCATGAGACTTGAGTATGTCCCAATGTCTGTTAATGATTTCCCTAAATCTGAATGTGTTGTTCCCAAAAGTGGTAACAAACCTAATTGGCTGCCTAGAATTAGATGTTTTATCATGCTTCAAACTTTGGTATTGTAATAAAGTAGGACATGTCATCTGCCTAGTCTGAATAGTATGAGAGATATGATTCCTAGAATATCCACGGTTAATAAACCTTTGTGACAGGTCTTGTGCACAAGCTTGATATTGTTCTTCTGATGAGCATATGCGTTTCATACGCAGAAATTGGGATTTCAGAATGTTTCAAATGATGTGACTGGGTGAGAACTAGATGCATGTAACAGCGTATTGTACTGAGGAAACTTCCTATGTACACTCATGGCTAATGTGTGATCCTCCTGTCTAGAGACAACAACATCCAAGAAGACAATCTCTTCATATTCAATATTTAAAGTGAATTGTATATCCCAAGGATTGTTGTTGAGATACTTAACAAAATCAAACACATGGTCCTTATCCCCACACCACACCATCCAACAATCATCCAGATACCTTCCCCAGATGTCAAGGTCATATAGTAACAAGTTTTAACAGAAAGCAAGTAAATGAAAAAGAATATTGAATATTATAAGGTCTTTTTTTCTAGCAAATAGTCCTGTATCTAGTTCTCATGTCACTAGCGGACAATCTGATAAAGAAAAATGGCATGGAGAAAATGTTTTCTGAAAGTATTCAAGTGTTTTCCCAGCTGGAAGAGCTATAATGATATGGTAAAACCGGACAGCATTTAGTAGAATCACAGGCTCTACCATGTGTCTTAGCAAGGCTAAACGTTTTCTGTTTAGCTCGAGTTTGTGTGTGTGTGTGTGTGTGTGTGTCTGTCAGTTTGAGACTTGTTCCTATAAGGAGGGTAAAACTTCAATATTTGAAGATGTACATGGGTTTTGTGGGTTATTATTAAGTTATGTTTTAGGGGTGTTTTTTGTTTCAGGGTTTTCAATAAAACAAAACGTTCTGCAAGATGTGACATAGGCTCAAATGGAGATGACAAGAAACAATTGTATAAAAGATTAACCTGCCAAACAGTACATGCATGTAACACAAAAGCTAGAACTAGACATTTAACAAAAAAAGCTGTTGTACATAAAAGGTTGGAATAATAATCCCTCAAGACTGTTTCTTTCTATAATGTCTTTAAACATTAATGGTCTCACAGATAAATACAAAAAAGTGAATTTGATAAAGAAAGGTTTTCAAGATGGTCATTCAACAGAATACCTAGGATAGAAGAATAGAAGAGTTCTTATATTAATTGTAAGAGGAGCTCCAATAGTAATAGAAGAGAAAAAAAGACAATGCTGGTAGATTTGTAATACTAAGGACTACTGGCAAGGGAGGAAGATTACACTGACATGTACCCACATAGGGATTGCTTCAGCAATATCCATACTTGTGGGGACATGATAAAAAGAAGTATAAAGGAGTTGTTGTTTGTGTTTCGGCTTTTCCCGGTAAGGGGTCGCCACAGCGGAACTCCGGTCCACTAATGATTGGCAATAGATTTTTATGAAACGCCAAGGTGCCAGCTCGATGCCCAACCTTCAATGAAGGCACGCCCATTTACGCACGCATGTCTTTCGAATGCTACCCAACTGCGGGGAGGACATGCAGACTCCACACAGAAGGCACTCCCAAGCCCAGCTGAGAATCGAACGGGAGAACCTCTTGCTCTGAGGTAACAACGCTACCGCCGTACCACCGTGGCTTATATATTAAAAATGATACCAGTGTGGCAGCTAAGGATATGTGGGAAGAGACTAAACAAAAGGTAATACAAAAAGAAAAGAGAAAATGGAAACTCTGTTATATGGGTATTGATAGTAAGTTACAAGCAGTTAAAATGATGTCCGCCGAACTCGAGGGTACCCCAGTCAAAACTCGGGTCCCTTCTCCGATGTCAAGCTCCTTCAACTGTTCGTTCTTGTGGGAAACAAACCGCTCAAAAAGATTTCCACTCTTGGCCGTTTGGCTTGTTTAGGCTCCGGACCACGCACGTCAGAGCCTGTTCCATGTTGTTTTTCAACCCATCAACGCTTACTACGCCAAGGAGTTTGCTGCTTTACTGTTTGACTCAGATGTAGCCCTTACTAGACTTTCCGGCCTCTCAACCGATGTAAAAAAAATCTAAAACATTTAAACGATGGACCATGCCTCAGCCCTTGAATTCCTGTTGGAATTTGAAGATTTAACCGAGTGTCCCGTTTCGGCCGGCAACCGTTTCCACTGATCAGACGACAGCCGAATCACTTCGGCCCACACGAGGCCGTGCAGAGCACTGAATCGGCCGTTGTGAAAATTATTATACTTCAGGTGTTGGCCAGACTTATGGAGAAACCCATGACAGTGGATGTCCTTACTCCCCAGCGCGGAATTTCGCTAGGCCCACTGCAGCAATGTCTATAGTGGGGTATCGAATGGGCTGAACGGGCCCGCTAATCGGAATCAAGTACCTGTTAAACCCCCACTACAGCTTCTGCCGGTTCACTCGCTGGCACTCTGGCAGAAGAGACCATATACTACTAGCTAGGTTAAATCTATCAGACAGCTCCCTCTCTTGCCTCCCCCAGCTCAACCTAGGGCGCTGCCCCCTATCCCTGTGCCCTCTGATGATTGGGCCTTAAGACTCAGCACGGTGCCCAAAGGCTCTATACAGCCTCCTTCATCCAAACCTGAGGATCTGTGATGATGGTCACAGTAGACCAGCTCTGGCCCCTCCATTCAGACCAATTCTCTCCTCTTCCCCCCAACATGCCCTCAGAGAACAGATTCCCCTTGGGCAGGAACAGGTCTTTCAGACTCAGAAGACAGGGCCTCATCTTTTGCACTGAGAACAACACACCAGCTTAGACATGCCCTCCTGTCCCAGAATGTTGAGGATCTATTCACCACCGGATGTCACCCACCAGCCAGATTCTTACCTTGCACACTAGCCACCAGAGATAGATTTTACAGGTTGCCCAACACTCAAAAGAGACTATACCTTTGGGGGTTGCAGACTGCACACACCATTTCCTAGGCCCCTCAGGCACTCTCCTCACCAGATACAGCACTTACATGATTTCTGAAAATGCAGCCAGGTACAACCCCCCAGCTGCTACTCCTCACACCTCCCAAACAGACAGCCAGATAGCTGAGGTTTAGCATCACTCAGACTCTCAATACCAAGAGTTTATGCACCATCACTACCCTTACAAGCTACCCCTTACTTGACCCTATTATACTGAAAAAAACTTAGAAATGGTAAATAACATAAGCCAGGTAAGTATACATTGGGGCAACTCTTTACATACCTGCACTCTCTATAGATTCCTTAAATGCCATGATGATCTGGTATAAAAATTTCTTAAAATCTGCTACTCTCACTACTCTTAGTTAAAATCGGATCATGACAAAAAACAATATTAATAAGAATCCTAAAGTGGATTAACACACAAGTATCCGGGTCCACCTATATAGCTAAGACTAATTTAAAATGGAAGAATAAGCAAAATCTGTTACAGACTGGAATGCATTTAAGAAGGAATCAGAGTGTGTGGAAGTTAGGATTAAGATCTCAAATTAAAGGGTCAAAGGATAAATTGTTTCCATGGATAACAGGCCCTTTTTACCCAGAGGCCTAAATCCAAAAAGAGGGGTGCCTCCACAAAGCGCCAAAGGCAAGGTACATACCCCAGAGTAGTTACAGCCACTGAAGAAACAAGCGTGGTCCTTTCCAAACAGTAAAGGATTTCCTGCCTACAGGGAGGCACAAGGACTCAGCACAGGAATCTGCCAAATTAGGTCCTTTTTCACAATAGGCAGATCCATAACAGAAATACAAGTGGGATGCACACTAAAATCAATGGGCAAGGCCTGACTTGCTTTGACACTAACTAAGTCAACCGAGGAACACAGGCACTACCTACCAATCAAAAAAACAGACACTATACAGCAACTAAGGCAACTAACAAAAAAGACAGCTAGCAGCAGAAAAGGCATAACAAAACAAGGCAATTCATTCTACTCCAGACTATTCCTAGAAGACAGTGCAATTAACTCAAAAGAGAGCCAAGGTATCTGTCAGAAAATTCCAAGTATGAGAACTATAAAAAGTTGGACAATTAACAATCCAAGAAGCTTTCCAAAGACAATGCAACAGTATTCCAGCAAATCTCAGAAAAAGAGGACCCATACCTGCACGCCCCCATCCAGACCATTCTTCTCCAGATGCCAGGAACACATGCATCATCCTCCAAGCACCACTCAGCATTCTGGCTTTGGCTTCTCTCCACTATTATCCAGAAATTCACTGGGCACTGGAGCAAGTAATCGCTTCCATGCTCAGCCAGCTTGCTAGATTGCAATCATCTACATTCCAGATTATTGCCAAAATTATCTAACGCCGTATCTCTGACTTGCAGACATCTAAAAGGGTCATTTACCCATAAACAAGCACTGGATATCCACTAAATTCACTACAAGCCTGCTTCACAATTCCACATTTGCAAAGGACTACCTTGCACGAATACAACACAGGAACAAACAAATGGATGGGAAACACAAGGTCACTTGCAAAGCCACAAAAGACAGTCTTTGTAACCAATCAACATTAGCAAACTAACAGCAAGAAGAGTTAACTTAAATGGCATCTTCTATGAAGTATTCTTGGCAATAATAAAGGTTCCAAATGCAATGGCACATAAACATGTGCAACAGTGGTACTTAAAAAATTTATGCAAGGCACACCTTCCAGGCCTAGAAGCAGAAATTCCACCAATTCCACTTAGCAAAGAGCTTCATCCTATGAAAGGGCCCAAAGCATGCCCTAAAATGTCCAGGCTTGCATCACCTAGACAAAGAAATTCCACTAATTCCATAAAACACAACAACCCCCTAGAAGGACAAATTCCACTGCCAGACAAATGCGCAAACACCTTGGACGCCTTGGGCAACAATCAAACCCCAACAATGAGCGCGCCTGGCACCTGGGATGGTAAATCAAAATTCAGACCACGTGCAAGTAGGCCTGGCAGGATGGAAACGCACACCACACATCACAGAAGGATAATAATAAAAGGGGGGACTGGCAGTCATCAATACCATCATCAATTTCAAGAAGGGACCTTTGGAATCCCCTAATCAGCTACAACATTTCACCCCAGGCAATGTTTGTACCGGGTTAGGAGAACACTCTTTCCAGCTAGCTAAGCAGAACCACCTGACCCACCAATAATGGATTACAGAACCACCTCGACAGGCAATTATCGCGAAAAGGAATGGACAATGAGCATGACAGATCTAACAACCTCTCTAATGGAACCTACAGGGATGCTAATTCTGGGATTCACCCATTCCAGAAATCAAAATCGCCAACAGCTCAGAAAGATTCATTCGCCCAGAAACACCTCCTCTAAAATCATCCACCAGGGACCTGATATCATTGGGATGTACTAAAATCAAGGAGATATCCCAGCGCTAAAGGATAATCCTGATAGCCATTCCCTGGCTAACCTTTGATAACAACCTCCAACAACACAAGGCACTCTTGTCGAGGAGAGGTGGATGTCCAAATCCTGATAGACCCAAACTGGCCAAGACAACACTGGTACCCATTGCTGAGGATAAAATCATCCCAGCAAACCCTGATGCGCTTGACTCAACTGCCAACAACAATGCATAACTGCAACAGCACCTTAAAAACAGTAAAAGCTGAGCCCGCAGCTGATAGCAGCAAAGAATTCACAATGCCTCCCCAAAGAAAGGGGAGTATTATCCTTTGAAGCCCTTGACCATGTCAAAAGAAGAAACTATGCAACAAAATGGAGTACATTGGTGCTTCAAATACAGGCGAAAGAGGGAAGGAGTATAGAAATATAGATCATTCTATTTCAAAGGGTAATTTACAGCGCTTAGAATACAGAATCATATCACTCCATGTCACAGCTGTATCAGCTATTTCAACAGAATACAGCTTTGATCCTCCTAGGAAACCCTCACCTCAGAAACTTCCTCAGAACTTTGTGGAAGAAAGCTTGTCCGTAAAACTCGCACACCAAGCACCTTTTTGAGCCACAGCATTGACCAACAGCACCGCTTCACTACTTTGAACTTACAGCAGACAAGCACCCATCTTTGAAGGAAAACTGCTTTCCTTTCCCAACTACCTTCAACACAAGCCTTCCTCTTCCAGACCCATGATGAAGTATCCTCCTAACCTAATCCTCCAGGTATCCAAGACACCCTCTCCAACCAGGCTCATTTATGCCTACCTCCTATCCCCCCCCCAGTTAACTTAGGGGAAAGAATCCTGCAGGCCTTCCCCCAACCCACACCCAACTAACAAAACAGAGGAAAGAATGCTGCATGTAAAAAATGCCCACAGACAGCTACGCTACCACCAGGAAAGGAAGGAAAAGAAAAAAAAAAACTGACCAGCAGGAAGGAAAATATGCAAAAGGATAAGATAAAAATTCTGTTACTCCATCAAATGGAAACCAACTCCATGGAACATAATTCCACAGAACATATAACAGCAAACAGCCACAGCCACAGCCACCACTACCACAACCACAGCCAAGGCCACTACCACAGCCTTCTTAGGAGGGCGGACCTCCGCACATTATAATGCTGCATTTTTGTTACTCATTGTCCCGAAAGCAGGGAGAGGGTTTGCCACTGCTGTACTGCAAGGGATCCTAACCACACTCCATAGGGATCTCCTCCTCCCCTCCCCTAGTTGGCTATGGTCACCCTAAGTTATTGACTGCAGATGCATCCATGAAGGACATAGTACAGTTTTGTACTGGTACAGTTTTGTAAATGTAGAAAATGTAGATGTCCGAACTGGAGCACTTACCCTTCCCTCTCCCCCTCCTCTCCCTCTCTCCCTCCCCTCCTCCTAATGGTGGGGCTAGCTGGAGGGGTTTATTATTTTTATATGTATATTATAGTACATACATACTTATATTTTTTGTTTTTTGCCTATTATTTTGGGGAACATTGGCATTTTTACCCAAAATTTAGCCCCAGCAGAGGGCAACTGGCACTGGCATCTGGGGCACTGAAAGAATGGCGTCGGCTGATGGCTATACCAAGAGACAAGCAGAGCAAGAGCCGTGGAGTCGTGTGATGCGACATCAGCGGACCCCGACGGACTTTGGTCGCGCCGACCGAAGCCCTGCCTGACGACAGGACAACCCAGTTGTTATGACTGCAGATGCTATCCAGTTCGGACATCTACATTTATGGTAGGTACAAAACTGTACTTTTTTAGTCCCTTTAGTCTTGTATGCAGGTAAGACGTATATCAACCAGAGGAGAAGTTGTGGATAGCAATTAATAAAGAGCTGAAGGATTTTATGTGGGATAGGAAGATGGCAAGAGTCAAATGAGATAAGTTTATTCTTCCAGAACAGGGCAGATTGGGAATACCCGAGTTGAAGGGGTATTTCAGAGCAACACAGTTAAGGCTCCTATACATAGCACAAGCAAAATACTCTAATTCAAAGTGGAAAGAGATGATGAAGCAGGGGGGAAGCTCAAATAACAGAGAGTGGGATGTGGGATTTTGGCTGCAGACTTTTAATACAGAATATTATATTCATAAAGTAGCAGAAGGTCTTCCAAGAACTAAGCCAACACGAGAATGGGGAACTTTCTGCCAATAGGGATGATTGCAATTAGGGATACAGACAATAGGCAAGAGGGGGTGGGAATATATTGGAGAAAACAGGGAAAGGAACAAAGGTATTGGGAGGAAATAACTAGAGAGGGAAAGGTAATAGAATGGGAAGACGCCAAGAACTTATTTGGACTGCAGGCTAGAGATTGCCTTCCATATCAAGGATTGCTATCAGAGTATAGGCAAAGAGAAAGAAATAGGGAGGCCCTTAATGATAGACCAGTGCTGATAGAGTTTTTAGTAAAATCAAGAACAGAAGATGACATTAAGAAAGGAATAATTAGTAGAGCATATAAAATACTGCATGATAACTATACGAATCAATCAGAGGAGGGTAGGAAGGATTGGAAAGAGAGATTGCATAAGCAATTCACAAAGAAACAATGGGGGGATATACGTGTGTCTCCCAAATATGCAATATAATTTAGAAGATTTAGGATCTTTATCTGGAAGTGTTTACATAGGTATTTTATACACCAAGCAAACACCAGAGAATTTTTCCTCGGGCAGACAGCAAATGTTGGAGGTCTGATGCAAAAAAAGAGGTAACAAGGAGCATAATTTATGGGAGTGTATTGAGTTGGCACATTTTAAAGATTCCCTGAAGACTTCTGTGTCAGAGATGCTGGGTGATCAAATTGGAGCAACTAGGGAAATTATTTTTTTGAGCTATGATAAGAATCGGAATTGCCAAGACATAGTAAGGCCTTGCTGAGTCTAATTATGATGGCAGCCAAAAAACAATTACTAGAAAATGGAAATCCAAGAATAAACCAACATTATGAGAAGTAGCGAAGATAGTAATAGGTATTAAATAATTGGAACTGGGATCTTTAGAAAAGGGTAGGAGCAAATTCCATAAAAAAATGGGAAATGTGGGATCAAATACATGCAGAGGAGGAATGAAGTTTAAAGGAAGGCAGGTTTTGAATGAGCTATGTAATGACTGACTAACAATGACTGGATATATTAAAAGTGATGTATAATGTTTGCAACTACAGTTGTGTTGGCACAGTTTAGAATGTATAATGTTTGGTGTATTTTCATTTATGTAAATGTAACATTGCCTATGTCATACATGATTTAGTAAAGATGTTTCTTGTTTAAAAAACAAACTTTTAACCATTGTATTTTTCAATAAACAGTAATATTAAAAATGTGTATATAGTTAATGAAAAAAGATGCATAAATAAAGCTTAACTACTCTTTTTGATAAGTTCCATGGAATCATTTACATCCACCCGAGCTTCTACCTACCCAAACAGATGGGAGCTCTGTTTAACATGTCATTTGAAGGACAGTACTTGCAATATTGCTGCAGTCCGTCACGTGCTACATTGCAGTGTCAATACTGAAAAATAAATCCAAGCACCTTTTATGAGTTTGCAACCAACAATATCTTTATTTGCCAGCATCACAAGTGAGTGTGCTGTCTGTTGAGAATCACAAAGGTATATAATATAGTCTTGTAAATAACATTTTGTTTGATAAAAAGCATTTCAGAATTTTTGGAGATAATGTTGTTGACTGTTCCAGCTTTATCAAAAACATCCTTCACGTTTTTTATGTTTGAATTTTATTGGAAAGTAATTGTAAGAAAGACTTAATTTTGAAGTGCTTAACAGCACTATCCCAGTTGATGTGGGTCAATCCATTAATCACACAGTTATTCTTTGCGTAATATACAAGATGAGATTTTTTTTTGTTTATGTTTGCACAAGACCGAATAAAGTTAGTATCTTTGGGAAGTACTTGTACTGTGATGAGTGCATGCTCACAGGTAGCCAGAGGGGACAACAAACTGATATCCACTTGTACATGTTGTATATTAATATAAAATCTGTTCACTATATTGTAGACTCTCGATGGCACATTAACAATCTGAAATAAAACATCTTCCTAATCCTGACTGAAATTACTCCTTCCACTACTTGAACTCCCCTCCCTTTTTTTTCCAACTTTCCCACTATAAAACTTATTTTTACTTTCAGATTTTTTGAGATTGTCTTCTCTATTTTTTTTTCTCTTTTAGCAGCACACATCTTGTTATTTTTTAGTATCTAAACTGAATGTTGCTTTTTACTTGTTTTATTGTAATTTTATTGTTAATTTTCTATGAATGATTGTGGTTTCTTTTCTTTTTTTTTTTTTTTTTTTCTTTTTTCATACAAATTCCTTTGTACTACTTCCTATTGTAATATGCTTATTATGTTTTATTGTTAATGATTGTTTTATTTCTTGTAATTGGAGCTTTTCTCCCCGGGCCTCTACTGAAAACGGATATTTGTCCAGCTAGACTAGCCCGGTCACCAAATGTAAAATAAATAAAAAAATAAATAAAAATAAGTCATTGTTTTTCTGTAAGAACTCTGAACATTCTCTTGGATTTAAAATTGCAGCTGGTTTAACCCCGGTTAGTCTCAGGGAGGTTCTTTTCACTAATTATAATACCTTTTTGATTGTCTAGGCTATGTACATGAAAAAGAGTCTTTTCTAAGGTTTGTATTTCCATTTAACATACAAGTTATTTGCTTTCTTTTTGTCATCATAATTTTCATTGAGATGGTCCTGTCCATGCATTTATTAGTGAAGTGTTTCTGTTACCCTCGTTTAATTCTCCTGTGGCTGAGGTTATGGAGTAATTCCAAAGACTTTACTTGGGGATAGTATTTTTTTCTCTGTTTTTAATCATCTGACACTTTGTTACTCATTTGGGTTTTTTCCTTGGGCTGTGTTTTGTACCTGTGCCCATTGGAGAGACCTGCATGACCATTGAATCTTAAGGCAATGCCTTTTGTGTTAGAGGCGTTAACTACAACTCGGGGCAAAGCCTGGTTCTGTCTGCTTAATAATACATACAACTGAATTATTACAAAACTATGTACAACTTTAGAATCCCCTCTAACACTTGATGTTTGATCACGAATTTGTGCCACCTTATTTAACAAGTTGCTCATGGTTTATAAATTATCCAACCAGTTGACAGTAATTTCAGTAAGGGACTTCATTGAGTTTTCATAAGCATATTCAGTGTCCTCACTCAGTTTCTTGTTATGATAGTAAAATTCTTTAATTGTAGGCAGCTTAACCATTTATTACTTATAATGGTGCTATTATTGTTGAGCATTTTGACAAAAGTATCTTATCAGGGATTTGTAATGTATGTGATTTTTCACTTCATAATCTTTTTAGAGACCACACTGACAAAAGAAAAAAACAGTAAAAGCCTCTGCACAAACTTAATGCACACACACTGAGTATTTACTGCATGTTTAGAAGGACTTTTTTGTGTAACAAAAAGTAATTAGAGCTCCTGTAAGGAGGGGGTCTGACGTTTAGCGACTAGTGTTGGGTATTGAAGTGTAGGGGACTCTGAGGTAGTTAAACTGTGGTTTTATATTGCCTTCATAGGAATTATGTAAAATAAATAATGTATGTGGGGATTATTTATGGAATATTAAATCAAGGTGGGTGCATTTTACTAAGACTCTTAAAATAAACCAGATAACGCATGTAAATAATAATGACATGATATTCATGGTGGAATTCATAGCCAGACTCATAGTAGTGCAATGAGTTTAATCTACAGGGTTTGTTTAGAGATGGTTCATTCCATGACAATTCAATATGCAAGGTCAGATGCAAGTGTCGTGGACTGGTTTTTGAGTTGGTATGTAGTTATAAATATAGTTTTGGATTATACATATAAGGAGCCAGGAAGGGGATGGATAAGTTACATGTCTCGATGCTAAAAAGGTGAGTCGGTTTGAGTTTAATTGGTTGAATTTTAAGCATCTAGTGTATTCATAGAGATATATGGCAATAATGTCATGACGTGAGTTTGGAGCCTGACTAAACTACCAGATAACAGGTATCATTATGATTGTAAATTTGTAAAGCAAGATGAAAAAGATAATTGTTCTTAGATTCATAGGTGTGTACTAGGCTAATGGCCCAGGAGCCTTTACAAGTCTAGCCCATAGAAGTGCCCTGGCATTGTGCTGCCCGACATTAGTTCCCAGTGCCTCTATCAAGTAGAGCCATTGAAGTGATCCCTGGGGTGAACTTTCTATTACCCATCCACTCATCAAGATTTCTCTTGAAAGGTGACAGCGAGGTGCTGTGCTTGACATGTATGGGAAGTCTGTTCCAGAGCATGGGCAGTCTCTGGGTGAGGAACCTGCCCCTCCAGCATGTTCTGTTGATTGTGGTAATAAGATTGAGGTCTCTGGAGCATGTGGTATGGTGGGATTGGGATTTCTTTAGATGTAGCATTTCTAACAGAGCTGGGTCGGACATAGCTTTGTAAGTCAAGCAGAGATTCCCTCTAAGTAGGCGATATGAGACAGAAAACAGCTGGAGTCTTTTGAGTCTGTCCATGTAGGACATGTGTTTAATGCCTGGGATCCTCTTCGTGAGGTACTTCTGTGGCCTCTCCAGCTGTAGCAGGGGTCTAGTGAGGTACATGCCAAATGAGTCATTATACTCAATTATTGGTCTAATGAGGGAAGAGTAGAGAGAGAGACGATGACCTCTTTCTTCCTGGATGCAAAACCCTTGGTAATTAGATGTACCACACAGAAGCACTTTCTGACCGCAGTGGCAATGTGGTGGTCGAAGGAGAGGTTTCTGTCAACCTTCATCCCCAGATCTCTTATAACACCTTCAGTGTTCAGTGGACTCCCATTGATGTGGTAATTAGTGGGAACGGAGTTTTTACCAAAGGGGATATCCATGCATGTTTTGGCATTAAGCTTAAGGCCATGATTTTGACACCAGTCATTGGTCTCAGTGAAGCCTTTAATAATGGCTCCCAGCTTGCAGTCATCTGTGAACTTGGTCAGCCAGAGTCCCTTTGTGTTGGCCTGGACTTTTGAGATGTAGATGCCGAACAGGCGAGGACCCAGGACTGATCCCTGTGGGACTCCACTCGTGACTGGTCAGCAGTCTGACTTGGAGTCTGCTACTTTCACACTTTGTTTCTATCTGTGAGCCAATTTGCAACCCACCTAGTGATATAGGGGTTGAAGCTTAGTTTGATGAGTTTATCAGTAATTCCCGAGTGAGGAATGGTATCAAAGGCGTTTGCCATATCGAGGTAGGCTGTATGCACTGCCTTACCTTCATCCACAGCCCTGGTGACTGACTCAAAGAAGTCAACCAAGTTGAGCAGACATGATCTACCTTTCATAAAGCCAAATTGTGTGGGGTCTAGAGTTTGGAGATTTCCTAGATCTTTGTTATTCAGATCCATAATGATGCACTCCATAGCTTTAATTATCAGACTCGTCGGGTTAATAGGGCGATAATTCCCTGGGTCTGTAGTCGCTCCCCTTTTATGGAGAGGGATGACTGTAGCAGTGCACCATTCAGCAGAGACAAAGCCTGAGGTGCGGCTGCGACTGAACAGGGCACACAGATTTGGTGCCAGTTCGCTTTGTAGTTCATGTAGAACACAGCCAGTGATATTATCGGGTCCCGTGGAAGCTGTATTCTTGGCCTTGGATAATGCAGCATTAACCTGTGCTGCAGTAATGTTGGGTGCCTGGCATTCTTCCAGTGTTGTGATTGGCCCTTTGGGAGGGGAGAGAGAGGTAAAGCTGGCACTGAATCTCTCGGCCAGTATGTTGGCAATATCTGTTGACTCCATATAGGCGGTAGCATTGTGCAGTAATTCAGAGCAAATCTGGGTATTGCCATGGAGGTTCTTGATATAACTATAGAAGGCTTTCTGATTGTTTTTAGTGTCTGTTGCAATTCTGCCTTCATAGCTGGCTTTGGATAATTTGATGAGGGATCTCAACTTTTTGGTGAGGCTAATAAGGGAGTTTTTCCAGTCTTTGGACTTCACCTTTTTCTGCAACAGTTTCTTCCTGTTGTTGTAGAGTTGATTAATGGCAGGGGACCACCAGATTGGCTTCCTTTTTTTGGAGGAGAACATTTTGGTTCTGTTGGGTATGGTTAGTTCCATGCATTTATGTAAATGTTCATACAGTGCATTGGTGTATGATTCAGCAGTCATGCAGCTATTTTCCATTGGCATGGGTGGCGTGAAGTTAGCCACCTCTGATTTTAGGAGCCCAAAGTCACCTTTGGAGAACTTTTTCAAAGTGGTTACCTTTGCAGGGGGTATGGATGCGATGTGGATTTCCATGGTGATTAGTTTATGGTGGGATCTGAAGAGGGAGGGATTAACTATTGGTGTAGAGCAATGGTCGCCCATGTTGGTAATAACCAGGTCAAGGATGTTGCTTCCTCTAGTGGGGGTCAGAATGAGCTGGTCCAGGACATTGGAATTGATGAATTCCAGGAAACGTTGGGCCAGTGTATTGGTGCTTAAGTAGTTTTCCCAGTTGATGGAGAGGTAGTTGAAGTCTCCTAGTATGAGAATGTTGGTTTGGGCCTTGATAGATTTCAGAGTGCTTAGGAACGTGGAGTCTAGGGACATGGTTGGGGACTTGTAGCAGGCTATGACCTGGATCGCCGTCTTACCCAATGTTAGTTGTACCTGAAGTATCTCAGATGTGTTATGCTGGGCTGCTAGTCTGGAGGTGTGCATATCCTTTATGAATATGGAGACACCACCGCCTTTGGAGCTTCAGTCCATGTTTCAGGACCAAAAGGTGTGGAATGAGTTATAGCCTGGTAGTACACGGGTGCTTTCTGCTGCTTTAAACCAGATCTCCGTTACAGCACAAATTTCGATGTTTTCCATTTTGAGGAGTGCTTTGAGCGAATGCATCTTGAGATTTAGACTTGTAGATGTGAGCAGTATGACCCTCAGATCGCATTTATTTATAGCTGTTACAGTGGTAAATTGGTCTTTGGAACACCGCCTAAAAAAGGCACTATAGGGGTGGCAAGAACCTTAGCTAGAACCGGAAACCCACGGGTGATAGATGCAGGCCATCTCTTTCAAAGCATCGAGGTCTGTCAGTCATGTCATCCCAAGCATACAGATACTGGATCCCCTTAAAATGACACCAGAAACTTATCCAGTTGTTAGTCAGTCATTTTTTGTTTGTACTGTGGTATCATTCTGCGTGATGGTAGGATACTGCTCAGGGCTAGGGTCATATCTGCCTGGGCCACATAATCCGTGAGCTCCACCATGTCTCTTTTCATGTAGTCCAGGGAGGTGCATCTCGGGTCATTCACACCCAAATGGACAATGACAGAGTCATACTTGTACTTGTGGAGTGATCCGAGTGCGTGTGTTGTGTCTGGTTCTAGCACCTGATAAACAGCTGACTGTTACCTTCTCCTTATTCACCCTAGTGAGTGGGACATCTGTGTCAATCACTGTTGGGTCACCTATGATTAGTGTATTGGACAGGGTGTTTAGTCTTGGGGGGGGGCTTAAGTTGAGGTGCATACTGTGGAGATGAGCTATGTGTCCTGCGGTTTGTGCTGTGTTGTGGTGGTTGAGTGTGTTTCTGTCTTGGAGGTCTCTGCTGTTTGGTTAATTTCTGTTGAAGGTCTCCACAAAGGTGAGTGTGTGGTTTGTGTTTTTTATGTGAGAGCTGTGATGGTGGGTGTTCTGGAGGGCTATGTATTCCATGTGGTGTGGTGCAGGTGTTGACAGTCTCCTCTTGACCAGCTAGTCCGGTCTTGGCTAGAGAGTGCATAGTTTCCAGTTTGGTGATTTGCTACACTGCCTCAGAATGCCCAAGTGCACCAGGTTAATAGGAAAAAGCACAGGGAACTGCCTTTTAATCATGCCAAGAGTGGTGGTTGTAACTGCTAAGTACTGGAGCCATTTCCTTGAAGAACAACTAGTGCTGATGGCACTTAGGTGTGCTCCCGTAATTGCTACAAAAACCTGTTCAAGTGCAAACTGATTAAGCTATTTGAAGTGCAACAGAGAGAGAAAAAACTAGCAAAATCTAAGGGAAAAACTGTAGAGCAGACTTTCTGGCACCAGTAATAGTTTACCTCAGCTCGGCACTGCTGTCCAGAGATTAAACAAGCGCAAACACGGGCTTTTAAACCAGAAAGTTGAACTGGATGGAAAAACTGCCCAAACTGCCAATAAACTACAATTTCTGGGCCAGAAACCACTCCCCTTGTGATCAGCTATCTAATGCTTACCACTCTCACTGATAAGCTAGAAGACTTCCCTCCAACACAGAAAGGCTTGGGGGGCTCAGAAGCTTACAAACAGCCCTGGATACAGCAAATCTGTATCTGGACTAGACTAGTTATAGGAAAGGTGGGAAACAAGCTTACAACTTTTTTTTTATTTTACAGAAAAGAAGCTAAAAACAGCAGTAAAACAATTCAAATGCAGTGCAAGGTAGCACTTTTGAGTGTGTGTAGCAATATTAAAGCAAATACAGTTTAAATAAATGCAATTAAATAAAAAAAAAAAAAACAAGTGCAGAAAGCAGTAAATTAGAAAAAAATCAAAATGGAGGCACTTAGAATATCAGAAAACATGGGGCGGTATAGGCTGGCGGGCAGCGGACGCTTCTAGGGCCGGACGCGCTTTGAAACATTTAATTAATTTATTAAAAATTTATTTTAAGCATTCTTCTAACTAAATAGCTTAAGCGGGAGTGAGGGCTTCCCGGTTGAGAGGCGGAGAGCAGGCTGCAGGATGGCCCCGCCTTACAGCTGCAGGATGGGTTGACTGCCTTCCATACCAAAAAAACAGGAAACCCCGATCTGGAAAAAAAGGACAAACATTACAGCAGGTCACACACGAATCCCTTCATCATCAGCTGCATGCCATGATAGGCGGTAGAAAAAAAGGCTGTGCGTAATTATAGCTGCTGAAAGAAATAGCATACAAACCTGCTGGCACATGAATAATTCATATATAAAAAAGTCTGTATTCTTGCTAATTGTTTTTCTCACTACTTAAAAAAAGCAGAAATGTAAATGTAAAGAAAAGCAAAGGCAGAAAAAAAGATATGTAAAAAGATAAGGTAGAAGAAAAGATAGAGTGTTTTAAATTTTTTGTGTTTAATACTTTATTAAGGAATTTTTTTAATATAGTATTTTTATTAATAGTTATGTTCAAAGATGTACTTTTTGAACATTGTATATTAAATTCTGTTACACCCATAAATGGCAAATTCTGAAGAACCCATAAATTGATTCTGATATACCCACAGATTTATATCATATAGGGACAGAGTGATTTCATTATGCGGCATTGAGTGTGTATACACGACATTGTGTGTATGCACGTTCGTGTGTATTATTGATTTGCAGAACGGCCTTGATTATTGACTTATGGACATGGCTTTGTTATACTTTCTTATTTACTAACGCTGTCCGCTACTGAAACTGTTGACCCTTGTTATTTTAAAATTGTTTGGATTATTTAATTTGCCTTTTTGCCATTGTTTTTGCATTACATAAAAACTAATGAATGCCTTGCGCCAGCGTGACCTTGTTTATGTTAAACTTCATAAATTTTTCAATTACAATTACATTTACATAATCATTTAAATTTAGGTGACACACAATTGCTGCTCATTACAAGCAGTTAGGACATGGGGAAATGGCTGCTTAAGCTCACTAGGTATAGGGGTAAAATATTCTAATAAATATCAGTTGGTTATAATATTATAAAATACTGGCTGTTGTTTTTAGGGTTATATGCTTATAAAACTGTTGGTTTTTATACATAAAGATACTGCTATGCTGTAAAGTAAACAACATGTAGTAATAACTACAGTGGTGATGGATGCTGAGAGCTGGCAGTCTGTTCAAGTAACATGATGGTGACTATAGGTGGTACAGTCAGTCGATATAGTTTGTGGAGAATAATTACATCATGGTATATTGAGAGTATTTTGTTGGCATCCAGTATTGCATGTACTAATTACTGCAGTCATATATTCAGGTTGGCATTCTGCCAGAAATAGGATTCTAAGTGGGTTAAAGAAAGGCAAAAGTTAGTGCTAGTGCGATAATCAGGCAAAGCATCACTACCTTACATCTGGCAATACAGTGGCAGATTTATTTATTACTTTCAGCAGAAGTCATGGGGACTATGGTTTTATTACTTACTGAACATTGATCCACATACAAACACATACAACATTAAGGCATCACTCCACAACAACAAATACATCTTGTTTTGTAAACCATACACATAGCCCTAACTTTTTCCACTCTGCTAAGAATGACATTACTGCATTCTTCTTATACTAGTACTGCTTTGCCATATTGAATATTATCTAGTTTTAATTTGTAATATTCTTTATAAATTCTTTATTTTTTATTGTTTATGTGTATTAATTGTACACTGTACTTACTAATTGTTGTTGTTACTTTGAGTGGGTGTCTTCATCTTGGGTCTCTTCTGAAACCAGGACACTGTACCATACTGACTCAGAAAGAAAAACAAATAAATAAATAAAGCTGCAGGTTACAGCTGCAGAGAAAATAAGATAAATAAATACATTACAGAATTAGTTGAGATGGTATCTTCAGAACAGGAAAAATGGAAAATATATTACATGTGGCATCAAAATCATCATCTCCCTCACTCACACATACACACACATCAATCAAATAGAAAGATCCTCTCTCACATGTTGATTTTGCTTGATGATTTATTGATTTAGCATTTTTTGATTTATTATTGATTTATTGTTTATGCTCTTACTGATTTCTACTGAAAAAAAAAGTGAATACTTCTCAACCTCTTGGGGAAAAAAATCTCAACAAGCAGAAATATAGAGAAAAATATGGACTAAAAAAAGCTAGAGAAAACATGTAAAATAAACAAGTTGTGTGTTTGTATGCATTTTCTGAAGGTCAAATAAAGAAAACCCAAAAGTGTAAAGAAGTCCACAACCCAGTATATATTCATTATAAAGTATAAAACCACAAAACCATAGGAAGAGAAGACCAAAAAAGAAGAAACAGAAATCTGGAAAAAAGAAACAACAGAAATAAGGACTAAGAAAAAATAAAAAAAAAGCAAACTTCTATCTGTGGAAAGAAAAGAAAGACAAGGAAGACCAGGATTTAAGAGATACACTCCAGGAAGCACAAATAGATATATAGATAATATATAACAGATAGAGAAAATAATTTATGGATAGATATCTAAAGACTCTTAATGTTTAGTGAGTCAGACTAATATTTATTGACTGGAAAACTAGAAAAAAAATGAAAAAAAGTTAAAAAAAATTAGTAAAGAAGAGAAAAAAAAGGAAAAGAAAGGATCAGGAAACATACCTCCAATTTTCCAGATTTTCAACTTTTTTTTTTTTGTTTTTTGCCTCATTTCATTTTTATTGCAATTTTAATCAGTGGGATGATTGAGCAACTGGACTGATGATCTAAATACTGACATTACTAATTAAGAATTTATTATTCTCAGAAAAAAATTTATTCAGAAAACAAAAATATTATTCTAGCAACTTCAAAAAGACTCTTCACATTATTTATATGTCCCTATATAGGTCTTTTGTCCCCCCCCATTCTGTCAGAGTATGTGTGTGTGTATTTATTGTGTGTATTTATATCTTGTATTTCTATATATACATGCATACAATGCATATGTGCTTTGCTTGTGTTGGGCATTTGTTGATATTTAAAATCAGAATAAATTTATATTTTTTATTTATTTTTTTTATATTCTTGATGTTTATGAATAGAATTCAAACATTCATTACAACTTTCAATTTCAGACAAGAACTGTATTTAGAACTGGTTTATGATGATCGGCATGGGATGCTTAAATATAAAAATTTTATAAAAAAATAGAAACACACATGAACATTGCTTCCCTCAGTAAACACAAAAAATAATAAATTTTGGTTTTTTTTCATTTTCATTTCAACACACATTGTTTCATTGTTTATTAAGCGTTCATTTAACTAACGCTTAAAGCTACAATATTAAAAAATTCTAACAAGTGCTGTATTATACATATAATACAATACAATACAAATCAGAAAGTGAAATAAAGAATACATTACATGTGCATGGCCTAAAAAATGTGTGCAAGGAGTCTGTTTTGAAAACTGTTTTGAAAAAGGTAATTAATTTTCCCCCAACCAGATACATTTCTATATGGGTGGGGTTTCAAGTTTTTTCAAATGAATGTGAGTTTTTCATTTCAAAAGAATGTCAGTCAAGGGCAGACACATTTACTGCTCTCATGCTAAGTCTGTTTTCATTTGAGACACAGTATTTTAGCAAATGGCTATCTGTGTTTGTGCTATTTTATTTTCAATATCTGTAATAATTGTAAAAGTAAATATTAGAACATATGTGTGGTAACTGGTGAGATAACCAAATACCTTCCATTTTTAAATAATATAAGGATGAAATGGTGACTGACTTGGGGGGGACCACTGTGGGTGTGGCTCAAATAATATAGGTGTTTTTGTGTGTGGTGTGGGTGGGGCTTAAGCCAAAGGCCAGCCCTGCAGAAAACAATGCCAGCAAATATGTAATTAATTCAGTCTAGCAAAAAGTAAGACCGTGCAGAACTCTGAACAGTTAAAAAGTGCCAAAAATAATACTTATCAGCTCTATATTTCCAGATTGTTTAGAAGCACACTTGGAACACAAGGAGATTCTAGCAATGGTATGCAGGACTTTATGGAGAGAAGGTTTTGTCCACAAGAGTGTAGACCACAAGAACCTTCTTAAATGTAATGTAACTCACCTGAAGCATAAGCGCTAAGACCAACGCTTAAAATGCTTAGAATAACAGATAAACTTAATTAGGCTATTAACAAGCAGTATTAAATGCAGCAGAATCAAAGCACTGTAACAGTTAAGAGCACACAGCAAAAATAAGGTAATAAAGTAAGAAGAACACAATTACAGTAAAGCAGATGAATAAAGCATGCAATTTTAAGTGGAGAGGAAAGAAACAGAAGTGTTCAAAGTCAAAGAAGCAAGGGGGTAGTCCTGCCCAAATCTCACTGGACTATGTTGAGTGATCAAATGAGATTGGACTAGGAGCAGTGACCAAAATCAGATTTACAGCAGGGGCGGGTAAATCCAAAGCCACCAAGTTTAAGACTACAGAACACTTGGTGGGAGGGCGGTGAAAAAAAAGACAGAAACAATACAGCAAATATATAAATAATAAAGCAAATATATAAATACAACACAGTGCAAACTGAGTTGCAAAAAAGTGGACTTGTGAGTTTGGAATATCAGATGGGAAATGATTCCAACTCCGCTCACAGTCAGGAGAATTTAGTTCTCTGTTGGGAAATTTTAAATCTAAACTGGTAAGAACAAGCTGAAGTGATGAAAATTGGCATCACTTTACATTCTTAACTTCTTTACTTGGAAAACTCTCAATAGCCCTGTCCTGATATGGTATTTTGTGGTGGAACTGAATGCAGGTTTAAATGGGATGATTTGGTTATGAGAGAGGAAGAGAAATTTCTCAGATGATGTTCCTTTTCAAAGGCCAGTCACGCAATTGTAATTTATATTAGTAAAGGATGAAAGAAGGTGACACAGTGTTAGGTGTAGGAAAGTGATGCAGTTCCACTGGCTGCATGGCATGAAAGGAAGAAGCCCAGATTTATGTCCCAGATAGGTGCTATTTGATTATTGACATGGCTGGCAAGATGGGAGTGAACTGTGGATTCTGGTTCACTTGTCTTGATGGATGTTGTCAGACGAGCATGTTGTATTTATGATATCTGAAGGAGTGTAGCTGCATCTCCCACAGCAATTACCTGATGATATGCACCCTGCAGACTGGTGTGGTAGCACACATGTATTCTTTACAAGCAGCAATAGAGAAACACCATGGCCACCAGTGGGGGGACCTAACTCTTCTGATGAGCATTATTCTGCATATATAGTTCCCACAAATCCCATTTACTTGTATAGAATTTGCTTCTTCACTTTTCTAAAGATCACACTTTGTCATTTTATCTCGTTTACTTTAATATGTAATACAGCCATCTACATTTGGTTTACATTTTGATTTCCATTTATAGTAATTGCTTTTGTGGCCAAAATAAATAAATAAATTCAGATCCTATATTCCAGGTCAAAATAACTGTTTCTTTAGTTGCTACCATTTGTTTCCGAAACAATTTTATCGGAGTATTCTTTAGAGAATTTTTAAAATCTGCCAACTTACTGCCTTCCCAGAAATCATGTTCCCAATTTCTTTTGCCTCATCACATCTCCAGCATTTGCTGTCTATCTGAGCAAAATCATCGGAAGTCTGCTTGGGGTATAAAAATACCTAAATAGACACTTCCATTCAAAAATCCTAAACCTTCTGGACTTTGGTGCACACTTGGGAGCCCTATGGATTGCTTCCTATTCTTTTCAGTTGTCACTTAACAGTCTTTTCTGAGTTCCTCTGATTGATTCTTAGAGTTGTTGTGTAATATTTTATTCATCTTGTTAATTATCTCTTTTTCAACAGCATCTTCTTTTCTAGATTCCACTGAAGATATTACCAGAGCTGGTCTTTTACTTATCACTTCCATGTCCCTCTTCTGTTTGCCTGTACTGTTATCCAGTTGTAGTAGGAAAGGCACTCTTTAACCTGCAGTCCAAACTCCTGCTTTGGTTCATCACACCCTTATTACCTTTCCCTCCAGAGTTATTTCCTCCTAATACCTTCATTCATTTGGTAATTTCAGCTCACTGTTGTGTGTTTTATATACCTGTGTTTGCAAACATCCGTATCTTTAAAATCTCTTTTCTCAGTTCCATTCTGGTGTAGTTCTTAGACTACGTCTGCTACTTTATGAATATAATAGTCTGTGTGGTTATTTCTCTCCTTAAGAACTTGCATTCAAAATCCTAGCCTGTCTTTATCTGTCAACCTCCTACAGCCCATTTCGTTATCTTTCTTTTACACTTAGATTTATAGCCATCTCAGCTACGCATATGAGCTGTAACACTGTAGCTTTAAAGTACTCCATTGAATCACCTAACCCTAAACCACTTTGTTCTATAGGTAGAATCAACGTATTTCACATCTCTTCTCCTCTTCCCCTTCCAAATGAATTCCTTTGTTTTTATTGTCATTCACAACTTCTCTCCTTGATAAACGTATGCTTGCCTATGTGTAAGATTAAAGTGACTAATTTGTTTTCATTACATGTGTCTTACTATCCATATCTATAATCAAGGGTATACAGTTTCTTAATTTTTGTGTTATCTTCCGATTAGTCTCTTCCTGCATATCCTTAAATTGCCATAACAGAATTTTTTATAATCTGTAGAGGTAAATATTTAATTTTGTGTTCCCATAAGTATGGGTATTGCTGAGCCATTTTATGGGTGGGTTCATAGTTTACTTCTGTAGTTTTAGTTTACCATTTATTTTATATCTTGAAAAGACTTGAAACTGTTGCAAAATGGTCAACATCACCAAAATGTCCCTTTCTGGATTTATCAAGTACAGAGTCATATCATGTGCAAATAAGGGTTCCTTTTTTATTACCATACCAGTTATAGCCTTGAATTTATGAATGCCTTATTTTCTTTGCTAATAGCTCTAAATGTAAATTAAGTAACAGAGGGGAAAGAGGATATCTCAGCCATATTCATCTGTCCACAGTTTGTCAGAGAGGAGTCCTCTCACCTTAATTAGTACCTCCAACACTTCATATATTCCCCTATTGTTTTATCAGGGAGTATCCATTCTACTTTTACCCTGCTCATAAAATCCCCACGGACTCTTTCAAATGTTTTCTCTGCATTAAGACCCAGCAACAAAAGTCTTTTCTTGTACTCTGCTTCCCTCTGAATTATTGTTGTTCTATTAATATTGTCATATTTTTCCTTTTACCTCAATCACAAATATCGAGACGTATACAGTCAGAAAGTAGCTATCTTTGGTGTTTGTTTGAAAGTCAGCAACAAATAATGTCACTTTCATATTTTAGCAGTTCGTGATCCGGCTTGCGAGAGACAATGTGAATCTGTATTTGAAGGGGATCTATGTGTAAAAACAGTACATAATTGTCACATTTTTTTTTTTGTATGGGCAGTTTGTATGGCTTCTTCACATTCAAAGTAGGTATCTTTACCAGAAGGAGCATGGTCTTCTAGGGCAGTTTGTGTGTGAAAAGAGATGAAACTGGTGTTTGTGGTATTTCTATAAACATATTGAAGGCACAATCCATTTTTGGCTTTCAGACTGTTATTTATTATAGTTTCACAACTCCTTTTACAACAAGTGTGCACATTTTCCTGTAACTTTTATTATAAAACACATATGATTAATACTTTTGTAATAGTAAGAACTAAAACCACTATGCATTTGTCATTTGAAATAGGCATATTGAAAAAAATTCACCATGTAGCTGTTCTCTTCACTGAAGAGTATGAACTAAAGCTAAATTTATAAATGTACCTTTGCTTCTGTTCTGTGTTGCAGTACTACTGTACCATTTCTCCATGAAAATGGGCCGCAACTCAGCTGTGCAATCCAATAAACACAGACAACTAACTAGATATCCAAATATGTTGACCAAAAAGTTGTCCTATAAAATGTCAGACTGTGTCAGGTATATAACCTTGTATTAATAGGTACCAATGTTTAGACATACACCGTGATTAGCCTGTGCCATTTTTGTAAAGCTCCATTATACTTGATTTCCATTAGCCTATGGATATGAATTCTTTTCAGGTTGATGGGCTGGCTGTTGCATGAAAATTGATTTACATTAGGACTGGGTGGATCATTAACATTCACATTGGAAATTACAACAGAAGCTTATTATGTAAGCTGTATTAAGTTGTTACTTCAGCAGAAGTAATAATCATGTATATTTCTCCTGAAGAGTGAAGCACACAGTCACTGGATTTGTACTTGTGTATCAGCCCGCTGCAAAATATGTCATATGCCAGGATACACTTTACAGTAAAATCAAGTTATGTGTGTATCTTTTGTATCTGAGACCCCTGACCTATTTTTCTAAGAAAACCTACAACATTTCAAATGGTTTTAGTTCTATGTAATGCTAAGAAGCACCTACACAATCATTTGATATTTCCTTTTTTTCCATGTATCTCCTACCAAACAGACATTTAATTTTTTTTCTGAGTAACAAACCCATTATGTAGCCAAATAATGTTGGTGTGTACTTCTGAAGTCAGAACTAAACAGTGATATTCCTAAGAAAAAGGGGCATTGTCAGTCGTAAATATTGTAGGAAAAAGTACATGTTTAACTTATTCAGAGAGCTGTATCCTGATGTTCTTTGTGTTTCACTGTTGCAGTCATTACAATTGGGTTATCCTGCTGGCAGGCTACCTTCAGTCGGCCAGAATTCCAAAGTCTAGGTCCAGCGTCGGTTGCTGTTGCCTCTTCCCTGACGTCAGTGCACCAGGGGTATAAAAGATGCAGCCAACGCCATTTTCTTCAGTCTTTCTTGCCGCGCGGTGCCCGAAGCAAAAGCAGTTCGTAAGTGCCGGTCGGCCGACTCCTGAGTTTTTCGTGTTCGAATTTCAGATCCGAAGACTTCACTAAAAGCTAAGTACCCCGTTGGGGAAACTTTTTTCTTACTCCAGACCGATGTCAGAAAAAGTTAATAATTGCATTTCTTGTGGGAAGCAAATACCTCATAAGGACTTTCACTCTTACTGTATTCCTTGCCTAGGCCCTGACCACGATGTTGCTAGTTGTCAGTTTTGTGCTAGATTTAACCAATGCACTATTAAGCGTCGGTACGATTTTGCATTTCACTATTTTGGTAGAAGATTTAACTATACAATGTCGTCGGATAGCCATCCGACTACCGGAATTCACAAGAAACGCAAAGAAAAGGACAGGCATCCGAGGTCCAAAACCGACAACGAGGCTTCTTCTAAGCCAGTCACCAGTTCTCAGTGAGGCGCCTTCGCAGCCCCTGAAGACTGCTACCTTAGACTAGCAGGCTGCTACCGACAGCCACGTGGAGTCAACCAGGCAGCTGGAAGCTCAAGGTATTGGACCTTCGGTAACTATTCCCTCAGATGGGTCTGGAGCCGCTGAGCAAGCATCGGCTTCTGGTGGTGTTTTCAGACCTACTCAATTATATGTTAAAACGACTTCAGCTTCAAAGGCAAAGACTAAAGCACCTTTAAAGACAAAGAAACAAGTACAACAGCCTCATGGACAGGCCTCCATGCCTAAAAAACAGATGCTGAAAATGGCCTAAGACCTAATTACTTTGATCAGGTGTTCCCATCCCCCTCCTGATAAGAGGCCTAGGCAAGAAACAGAATATGAATCTTCAGATCAGGTTTCCATTTCTTCTGATTCCTCTTCTGATCAGGAATACTCTCTTTCTCCCTGTGAGGATTCTGATGCTGAAGAATCTATCCCTTCAGCCTCTCCTCCTGAGGATTATTCTTTTGGGAAAACTTTACATACCATGAGGGAGCATTTCCACTGGGAGAGCCAAGATTATTCAGAATCTAAGAAAAGGCTCAGAGACGTCCTTTTACTACCACAACACAGGCCCCTAGCTATTCCACCTGTGTTAGACATTGTAGATGTATTTTCAGAGTCCAGTCTGACCCCTGATTCCTTACCTCCAGCTCCTGTTAAGCCGGACAGGTACTACAGGGTTCCTGACTCTCATAAATTCCTTTTCAAAAACCCTGCTGCTGACCCAGAAACTATTTCTCAGGGTCCCAAAGGGGTCAAGGCTTCCACTGCAAAAAACCTTACTCCCTCTGACGTGGATTCTAGGGCACTGGACAGATGGGGAAAAAAGATTTACACTTCTGCTACCTTGGCTATAAGGGCTTTAAAATGTCAGTTTCATATGCTCAGATATCAGCAATATATTATGTCACTGCTTAAACAGAAAATGTTGATAAATTCTGAATGTGCAGAAAACAAAGAAATGCAGGACTTATTGCATGCAGCTGAACAAGTTGGAAAGCATACTTTGCAATGTGGTTTTGATTCTCTGGAGGCCTCCTGCAGGGCCGCAGTTATGGGCTCTGTCATTAGGAGGCATGCTTGGTTAAAGGAACAAAATCTACCTGATCATGTTAAGGCAAAATTATTAGATGGTCCATTACAGCATGATGCTTTGTTTGGTGTTAAAGCAGAAGAGGTGTTAAAGAAAATGGAGGACAAAGCTAAATCTATGCAAACAGTCAAGGATTTCTTACAGATACAGCCACCAAGATTTAGCAGACACTGGCCTACAAATAATTGGTCCTTTCCAGTGTCAGACAGGCCACAAAGGGGCAGATACAGATGCCCTAGAGGCAGATCCCAGCCCCAAGGTTGGTACAGGTCTAAACAAGGGGGTGCTTCTCCCTCCAAAACTGGAGAAGACAAATCACAGCCATACAGGAAACAGTCCCAATAACTCCCCCCTGCCTGTGCCAAGCACTTATCTTCTGGCAGCACCTTTAGGGGGAAAACTAGCACTTTTTCCTCAAAATTAGCACATAATAACCCAGGACAAATGGGTCTTAAACATAGTTTCACAAGGCTACAAGTTTCACTTCCATACCCTACCAAGGGCAAACGGTTGGCCAGACCTGCCAAAACATCAATGGGCAGAGGCACAAAAACAAGTCTCATCCCTCATGGACATGAGGGCTATTCAACAAGTACCAGAGCAAGAGCAGGGACAAGGTTTCTATTCAAGACTGTTTTTGGTACCCAGAAAGGACAAAGCCTGGAGACCAATACTGGACCTATCTATTCTAAACACATATCTGGATATTCCAAAATTCAAAATGTTGACTCTGCAGCAGCTTCTGCCCATGTTGGGCAAGAAGGCTTGGCTTGTGACTTTAGATCTAGAAGAGGCATACCTGCATGTCCCAATCAGACAAACATGCAGAAGATACCTCAGATTCAAAGCTTGCTCAATGTACTACCAATTCTCTGCACTGCCCTTTGGCTTATCTACTGCGCCTAGGGTCTTCACAAAGTGCCTGGCACCAGTAATTGCATTCTGCAGACAAAGAGGAATACAAATATATCCTTACTTGGATGACTGCCTCATTCAAGCAGAGAACAAGGACATTCTACTACAGCATCTGGCATTTGTAAAGAGATTACTACCATGCCTAGGGTACACAGTCAACGAACCAAAATCAAAACTAGTACCCTCTCAAGAGATAATATTCCTAGGTGCAAGCTTAAATACAACTGCCCAGATGGCTTATGTCATGCCAGACAAACAAAGGCAACTGACTACCTATTTCAAACTGTTGTCAACAAAAGCCCAGTTATCTGTAAGAAAAATTCTGCAGTCTTTGGGCTTCATGGCATCCTGCATTCTACTAATTCCATATGCAAGACTGCATATAAGGAAACTTCAATGGTACCTAAAAAGTGTTTGGACTCAACATTGCCACAGCCTGGAAACGATAGTTACTCTCATTCCCTACCTACAACAGGAGTTTCGAAGGTAGGCGAAGGCCTGTCTCCAGAACAAGGCACAGCCATTCACTCTACCCCCAGCCACACAGACATTAACAACGGATGCATCGGATTATGCCTGGGGAGCCCACATGGCAGGAAGATGTATTCAAGGCACATGGTCCGCAAACCAAATGCATCTACATATCAATCAAAAAGGGATGCTAGCTGTTCAAAATGCCCTGACAGCCTTCAAGGACCTACTTCATCCAGGACAACTACTGATAAAGACAGACAATACCTCGGTCATGTGGTATATACACAAGCAGGGAGGCACTCATTCTTACCCCCTTTGCAGACTGGCCATGACTTTGTGGGACACAGCATTGACTTACCAAGTACATCTGCAGGCACAATTCCTGCCAGGAAGGATAAATACTCTGGCAGACGAACTAAGCAGAAACCTCATGGATCCCCACAAGTGGAAATTGGATCCACAAGTCTTCAGCATGGTAACAAGGAAATGGGGATGCCCGAACATAGATCTATTTGCCTCACCTCACAACTGCCAACTAAAGAGATTCTGCACAAGGACTTATCACAGACAAGCATGGAAAGTGGATGCCCTATCTTTCAGCTGGAAAAACTTAACAGTATATGCCTTTCCTCCTCTGCCTCTCCTCCCCAAGGTACTCTTAAAGGTCAGACAGGAGAAGCCAAAAATTATACAGATTGCCCCAGACTGGCCACGCCAGTACTGGTATCCAGTCCTAAGGAACATGTCTCAGTGCCCAGCCTGGACCTTACCTCAAGTGCCTCGTCTACTGTACCAGCAGAACAATCAGATCCTGCACAGCCAACTCAGGACCTTAAATCTGGCAGCATGGCGGATAATGTAGTCATACAAAACACACCTCTCACTAAAGTGGTGATGGATGTCATTTTGGAGGCCAGGAGGCCTAGTACTAGAAAATCCTATGATGGAAAATGGAAGAGATTCTGTGCTTGGAACCAGGCACAAGGAATTGACACAGCTGTACCAAATATTCCTAAGATTTTGCAATACTTGACTGAGATGCTGGACAAAGGCCTGTCCTTTTTATCTATAAAAATTCATGCCTCTGCCATTTTGGCTCATTACAATACAGAGCCACCAATCTTTTCTCATCCTTTATTAAGGCAGTACCTCAGAGGGGCCAGAAATTTAAGGCCTCCAAGGGGATCACCAGTACCTGCATGGGACCTCAATTATGTCTTGGAAAAACTCGCCCTGCCTCCTTTTGAGCCAGCTGCTACAGCTGATATAAAGTTTTTATCTTGGAAAACAGCTCTGCTCCTAGCAATAACTTCTGCAAGACGAGTCTCAGAGCTACAGGCACTCATGACTGTGGAACCTTTTATCATTTTTTATCCAGACCGGGTTTCTCTGAGGACAAACCCCGACATTTATGCCTAAGGTAGTGTCCATTGTGGCCCTTAACCAAACTATTCATCTGCCTACCTTTTATCCAAACCCAAAGAATAAGGGAGAGAGAATTCTGCATTCTTTGGACATACACAGACAGCTACGCTTCTATTTGAACAGAACCAAAGCTTTCAGAAAGACAGAGCAATTACTAGTGGCATATGCTGCAGGATCACAAGGAAAGGCTATCTCAAAGCAGACTATTTCAAAGTGGATAAGCCACTGCATTCGTTTCTGCTATTCACAACATGGCAAGCCAGTACCTAAGAGCATTAGACCACATTCAACCAGAGCAGCAGCCACTTCAACAGCCTTCCTCAGGGGAGTACCAGCCAAAGATATTTTAGAGGCTGCTACTTGGAGTTCAATGCACACCTTCACAAAGCACCATCACTTACCACTCTACTCTAAATCTAGGGCAGGCTTTGCCACTGCAGTTCTGCAGGGCCTAATAGCAGCTCCTAATGTTATTTAGCTCTAGCCTCCCAACCTTAGCTTTGGGATTCAACCCAACTGTAATGACTGCAACAGTGAAACACGAAGAACATAGTACAGTTGTGTACACTTACCATAAATGTAGATGTTCGAGTGTATTCACTGTTGCAGTCCAGGTTACCCACCCGCCATCCCCCATTTCTTTGCTGGAACTTATCTGTACTTCTCTATTCTATACAACCTATGTGGTGTATTTGCTTGTAGATGAAGGCAAAATATATACTTTGGTGCATGCATGTTTTATTGACATATTTTTAGCCTACCTTTTTGGGGGCACCTGACATCCGGGGCAAGAAAAAATGAAGAAAATGGCGTCTGCTGCATCTTTTATACCCCGGGCACACTGACGTCAGGGAAGAGGCGACAGCAACCGATGCCGGACCTAGAATTTGGAATTCAGGCCGACTGAGGGTAGCCGGCCAGCAGGATAACCCAGTTGTAATGACTGCAACAGTGAATACACTCGAACATCTACAGTTATGGTAAGTGTACACAACTGTACTTTTAAGCCATCATCTCATACAGTGCTGTTTAAGCCATCAGCTCATACAGTGCTGTTTAAGCCATCAGCTCATACACTGCTGTTTAAGCCATCAGCTCATACACTGCTGTTTAAGCCATCAGCTCTTACACTGCTGTTTAAGCCATCAGCTCATACACTGCTGTTTAAGCCATCAGCTCATACACTGCTGTTTAAGCCATCAGCTCATACACTGCTGTTTAAGCCATCAGCTCATACACTGCTGTTTAAGCCATCAGCTCATACACTGCTGTTTAAGCCATCAGCTCATACACTGCTGTTTAAGCCATCAGCTCATACACTGCTGTTTAAACCATCAGCTCATACACTGCTGTTTAAGCCATCAGCTCATTCACTGCTGTTTAAGCCATCAGCTCATACACTGCTGTTTAAGCCATCAGCTCATTCACTGCTGTTTAAGCCATCAGCTCATACACTGCTGTTTAAGCCATCAGCTCATTCACTGCTGTTTGCCATCAGCTCATTCACTGCTGTTTAAGCCATCAGCTCATTCACTGCTGTTTAAGCCATCAGCTCATACACTGCTGTTTAAGCCATCAGCTCATTCACTGCTGTTTAAGCCATCAGCTCATACACTGCTGTGTAAGCCATCAGCTCATACACTGCTGTTTAAGCCATCAGCTCATACACTGCTGTTTAAGCCATCAGCTCATACACTGCTGTTTAAGCCATCAGCTCATACACTGCTGTTTAAGCCATCAGCTCATACACTGCTGTTTAAGCCATCAGCTCATACACTGCTGTTTAAGCCATCAGCTCATACACTGCTGTTTAAGCCATCAGCTCATACACTGCTGTTTAAGCCATCAGCTCATACACTGCTGTTTAAGCCATCAGCTCATACACTGCTGTTTAAGCCATCAGCTCATACACTGCTGTTTAAGCCATCAGCTCATACACTGCTGTTTAAGCCATCAGCTCATACACTGCTGTTTAAGCCATCAGCTCATACACTGCTGTTTAAGCCATCAGCTCATTCACTGCTGTTTAAGCCATCAGCTCATTCACTGCTGTTTAAGCCATCAGCTCATATACTGCTGTTTAAGCCATCAGCTCATACACTGCTGTTTAAGCCATCAGCTCATTCACTGCTGTTTAAGCCATCAGCTCATACACTGCTGTGTAAGCCATCAGCTCATACACTGCTGTTTAAGCCATCAGCTCATACACTGCTGTTTAAGCCATCAGCTCATACACTGCTGTTTAAGCCATCAGCTCATACACTGCTGCCATCAGCTCATACACTGCTGTTTAAGCCATCAGCTCATACGCCATCAGCTCATACACTGCTGTTTAAGCCATCAGCTCATACACTGCTGTTTAAGCCATCAGCTCATTCACTGCTGTTTAAGCCATCAGCTCATACACTGCTGTTTAAGCCATCAGCTCATACACTGCTGTTTAAGCCATCAGCACATACACTGCTGTTTAAGCCATCAGCTCATACACTGCTGTTTAAGCCATCAGCTCATACACTGCTGTTTAAGCCATCAGCTCATACACTGCTGTTTAAGCCATCAGCTCATACACTGCTGTTTAAGCCATCAGCTCATACACTGCTGTTTAAGCCATCAGCTCATACACTGCTGTTTAAGCCATCAGCTCATACACTGCTGTTTAAGCCATCAGCTCATACACTGCTGTTTAAGCCATCAGCTCATACACTGCTGTTTAAGCCATCAGCTCATACACTGCTGTTTAAGGCTCACCTGCCAGGTACCTTTTCCTTAAGATATCAACATTTGTAAATGGGCACAAAAATGGCAATCAGAAGTTGATAAACTGCATTTGCAACATATTCAGTGTAAAATAAAAGCACTGCTGATGGTTCTTTTCAAAGTGACAGGGAATGAAAAAATGGCAAAAATGTCAGAGTAGGGGTATCCCTCTTAAAAATAGTAAGCACTGAAGGGGGATTAATGCTTGCTTTTTTTTTTTTTTTTTTTTTAGCCATTGTTAATGTTACTTGAGTTTTTTTTTCTCTCCACTGCTACCTGCAAAACAGTCTTTTCCCTCAACTAGTAGCCCATTTGTTCCCCTTCACTAGGGTGAGAGCAGCTGTGTGTGGTCACCATATAGGCAGCTATAATTTCCCCCCTTATTTTAGCTCTAACCACTTGCCATATATCTGGTAACATGCTCTAGGGTTTAGTGAGAGAATGTTACAAAATTCTGCAAGTTCTGTAACTCCTAAGGACTGCCCTGCTCCTCACAGAAGTCTATGCTTTCATGATGTCTCTGATATCTACATGCAGTTCTACCAGGGGACTTTGTGCAACAGAAAAGTGTGCCCATATCCTCCCCTTGAAGAGAGGTCGACAGTGTCGCTCCTCCCTTTCATCCTGCAGGTACCACCGCTGTTAATGTAAGGCAGCTTACCTGATTCAGTCAGGTTTTTCCTCTTTGCCTTCAAAGGTGGCAAGGTGTCCGTGTAGTTTTATTGAACTGTACCGTTTTGAGTCTTGGCAACATGATGAATAAATTAGCTTGTCAGACCCTTCATGTTGCTTCAGTCTCTGATACTGTTATGCACTTCTACTACTTTTCTTTGTGAGAGAGACCAAGAAGCACAAAATTATGGCAGAAATAGCTTGCAGTGTACAAACTTGAAAACTAGGTAACTGAAAAATACAACCATACATGAAATCCTGGAAAGAGTTTTGCAATGGACAAAGCCTTTGCATCCAACATGTCAGAGGCAACCAACCCCAATCCAAACATATATGTTATCTTTTCAAGGTTACTAAACTTTGGAGAGAGAGAGAGTGTCAGTCCCATGCTTTGTAAAGCCTGTTTTGTTTCTTCGACAGGCTGCAAGACCAGAATAAACCCCAAGCAGTCACATACAAGCAGCAGTATACATACAGAG